>NC_052108.1:63225-68209 GCF_012273895.1 Zerene cesonia
GATCGTCTAATTTGTTATGTGAATCTATTTATAATCTTTTTTTCTTTTTTGTTTGGTCGAATTCTATTGTTTCTTGAACACCATTACAGCTGTTTTGTTTTCTGGTCAATTATTTTGAAGATGCATCATATTTAATGCATCTTCAAATTCATATATATGTATATATATATATATGAATTTTGTTTAAATAAGATTTTGTGTTTATCATTTATTACATTTTATTTGAAATTGAAACAGTCACGTATATCGACCGTTCTCACAATCACTTGCTTACAAAGTGAGGTCACGACACAGTCAGACGGCAGTCGGTAAATAGACTTATATAATAATTGAATTAATCCATCATCACCGAAATTCGCGAAAACAGCCCAACTTCTAATCCATTAAAAGTTTTTAATAACGCAATACATCGGTGTGTCACCCGCGAGTCAACATAACTCTCTGAAGCGTCATTTCAATTAACAGTTGTTGGTCTGGCTTAATTTAACTTAGCGGTCGTGGGGGTAGTGAGGGGGAGGGCGGGGGTGGGAAGCAGGACATAGGGGGACGAGGGAGCGACATGGGACGAAATATGTATCTGCCCGTGTGAGACATTAGTGACCTTCGCGTATGCAAGGCGTAATATAACACCCTTGTGGCCTCGTAAGTGAATAGAGCTTTCTATCTTAATTGGTGTAAATAGAACTGAATAAAATGTGAAGGTCAGACGAACTGGAATTAATTTTAATAGAATTAAATGTACATTGAAAAATAGAATGAAACAAACAAGTGGATATCTTATAAATAGGAAACGGCAAAAATAGGAAAAAAATCGTCTTCTATGTCATAGCGGGCAACAGAGCTGGTGGTTCGCCTGATGGGAAGCGATCACCAGCGCCTATAAAAATTGTACGGCCGCTGCAAATGTGTCGTCTGATTAGACGTTCGTCCCGGCTCCACCCGGATATCAAGATTCCTGTTTTATCCCAAGGGAGCATTTTGGGATAAAAAGTATCCCTATTACCCATGTCTGTATACCACATTTCATTAAAATCCGTTCAGTAGTTTTAGCGTGATTGGCGGACAAACATCCAAACAAACAAACTATCACATTTATAATATCAGTGTGAAGTGTGATTTTTATTACAAAAAGAATTAAATACAACTCAAAATGTTTACCAAACAATTAAAAAATAAACTAGAAAATAGAATTTTCTATAAATATATTCTCTCAGGACCTCACCAAGTATTTTTTTAATATCTATAATATCAACAAAACATTTTTTATTAGTGTCTGTTTGTTTATCCTGATTATTTTAGATTATACGAAAAAGAAGCTTTATTGTATCACCTTGTGTAGATACAAGTACTTAACATTTATTACATACCCCTGTTCGTATTTCCGCAATGATTACACGCCGAGAGCAGCAAGCCGCGGCAGCTGCGTACCGGCGGTGTGTGACATCTGTCTGGCGAGTATGAGAACACAACCTATCACTTTAAAAATAAAACCTACATATGACTTGTATAACGTATCTACCGCGGTCTGTGGTAAATTGTTATTATTATTTATTAAATCATTATATTTCCCCGAGCAAAATGCAGCGCTAGCCGTTTATGCAGTCTTTTAGAGCTATCTATTCTTTGTCAAAAAAAAACAATATCAATAGATCAAAAATAGATTAAATTTCTGCATATTTTTAGCTCAAAAATAGTAGATATTCCTAATCTTCTCGAAAACAAATGTTAATTTTTATGTCGGACTTACACTAATGAGTCGGCAATTTCATTATAAAAATTAAGGTGAAAATATTTTTTTCAAACTTAGACGTTATAAAGATTTACATCAACGTTCTGAGCGTATTCCAAACTGTTTTTATTGAAGAGCTAATCCCTACTAATATTATAATTGCGAAAGTAACGCTGTCTCTTCACACCTAAACCCCTGAACCGCTGAATCTTTGAACCAAATCCCATCCAAATTATGGAATTTGGTACAGAGATAGAATAAAGTTATATATTCTAAAAATTTAACGACTTTCCAGGCTGGGCATAAAGCGCAAACATTTAGCGAGCTTTTTATTTTCAATCGCAAACATCACTTACGTCTTTGATTGGCCGGTCACGTTGCTCGCGCAAATCGAGTTACGTGTCGGCGGTGGACGACAAATTGTATGATCGAATATAAACGAACTGACGGATGAGTCACAAGCGTTGAAATGTCTTTTTGTTATGAACGTTTGTACCCTTCATTTACGAAAAATTTAATTGAAAGTATTTATTTTACAGACAAGCCGATGTTCAATATTAAAAGCACAGATTAAGACGTTATAAGTATTTAAAATACCAAAACAATGTAATCTGCTGTATAAAATCTCGTCATTTCGAATTGACCTCAAATTCAGGATCCCTAATGAAAAGCTAATAAAGGAAAAATGTGGGTAGTTTGGAACAAACTTCACCTGTCTCTAATTACAGCGATCGATTACCCTCAAGTCGCAACTCATCGAAGAAGGCTTAAGGAACACCTCCCCTCCCTCCCCCCACTGCCCCTACCTCTCCCCGACCGCGGGCCGCACCTGATCCTGCCGACGTGACCATCATAACTTGCCGCTATCGAGTAGTCCGCCGAACTTATTGGTGTGCTGTACTTTTATGATTAGAACTTATTATATGAGTATTATCGTGTCTGTGGAGCATTTGTCTGCCATATGAATGAAATATCTTGTAAATGTTGTTTGGGAATGTACATTTATTCATAGCCACGTCCATATAGGTTGTTATAATGTATACATTATGTAAATATTATATAAATATATGTTCTTAATCCATTAAAGCCAATCAGTCTTTTGTAAGACATTTATAATTCGTAATGATTATAAATCTACGTAACTTTAATATGAAATAATTGTTTCTAATAAAAACTAAACCTGCATTTAAAGTGTCAATAGTAGATCAAAATTTAATGGGACCACGCGAGGGGCATCAGCTTTCAAAACCAAAAAATAATCATCAAATCACAAAGAGAACCTACTCCTTTTTTGAATTGGTTGAGAAGCTGGTGGAGGGCTTGTGTATAGCGCTAGTAAATATATTATCAAGCGGTATTTCAGTGACCTTCGTACATTTCGACCCAGAAAAAACACGAAAGGTCACGGACAACAGCTCTGCTTGCCGCCACACAACACGTGAATACTGAATAGGGGCTCTCTGCTGTTCAGTAACGCAATTACTCTACAATTATAAAAATATCTGCATTCAAATATTATATTCGCTTGCTTTGTTCTGTGTTCCGACCCTTGGGATGTCATTATTACGAGTACTTTGTTGGTATGATTTCACGTATGAAAACATTTGAGAGCTATTCCAGTGGGGTACTGTTTGAATTTACAATTAACCAGCTTTCTGCCTGCGGCTTCGTCTGCGTTGTCATTATTCTAAACAATGTTAACGTATGTCATTTCAGTAATATGTTAATATTTTGCTCTACTTGTTGTATTCGTAGATAAAGACACATTTTGTATACTAGTTTGTTATAGTGAAACATTATAGCAATAATGATTGAGTATCTCAAAAAATTAATATATGTTAATTAAACTTCAATATTTCAGCTATTTTTATATTTAATATGTTTAGTGTTGGTACAATTTATACATTTATCTAGAAAACATATTACGAAACATTTTGTGCCAATCAGCGTACGATCTTCCAATGTTTGGAATCTCGGCCCAATTGATTAAAGCTAAATCAAATTAACGAATTCTCGGAAGTGTACACGAGCATTCCACTTTCCGAAACATTTAGTAAATATTCCATATATATACTTCATTATGACACTAATCGCCCATCCCAGTTTCGCCCGCGGTACATATAACATATTCTATAGTATTCAAAGATGAATTTGGTCCAGCACTTCTTCATATTAGCACATTCAAAATAAGCTTGAAGGAAAATAGACAATTATGTGCAAGCCTTATTACCACTACATAGTATAAAACAAAGTCGCTTTCTCTGTCCCTATGTACCTATGTATGCTTAAATCTTTAAAACTACCCTACATTGGGGTTTTTTCTTTAATAGATAGAGTGATACAAGAGGAAGGTTTATATGTATAATAACATCTGTTAAACTACTCCGAATTTAACGCGTGCGAAGCCGCGCGCAATAGCTAGTTCACAATCAAGTATCTAGACAGAGAATTTTGTTTAACAGGAAAGAATTATTTTATTATAAAATATTTGCATATCATAACATGTACACAGGATAAAACTAACTACAATAATTTATCGCAATACGCTACGGTTTGGGCACTATCACAGGTATAAATAAGTATGATGGTTGTTAGTCGTTGATCAAAGTGCATAAAATTATTAAACCAGATTTACTTTCAAAAACACTTTTTAATTAATTTATATACTTAATGTGTTTTAAGAAGAAATTCGTTAAATTTAATATCATTTTAATTCGTTCTGATGTTGCATAAAATTTATTATTTATTTGAAAGAAGGAATATCTTTACATTACTACGTTTACTTTTGCTTCAAACAAGTTAATATAAAACGTAAAACGTACGTATTAACAAATATTATCATTTAAAAGGGTAAGAGTAAGGGGAAATAGTTACGGCGCTGCTTTTATCTGTAAATAATGAGCTTTTGTGTTGACTTACTTTTTAATATTATAATTTCCTCACAGTGTATTGAATTGAGTCTTTGATATTTATATTAAAGTAATCTCAATTTTATTTTATAAATTACTGCCCGCGGCTTTTGTCGTATAGTCAAAGAAAAATATAGACACGGATTTTAGCCGGATAGTAGTTCTCTTTCGTCGAATTTCCTATAAAAAATTATACCCGTAACCCGTTTCTCGTAACTATTTCACCCACATTGGTTCAGTGGTGGTTATTATTTAATTATTCATTTATTTATTTTTTGACGTGACAACGTCTTAAATTAGGTTGCGGCTCGGAGGCACTTATGAAAAAGTGTAACGCCCGGTAACG
>NC_052108.1:69209-102349 GCF_012273895.1 Zerene cesonia
AGGAACCCTTAGTCGCCTTTTACGACACCCACAGGTAGAGATGGGGTGGTGCTATTCTAAACCGGCACCACACGGTTAACCGGCACCACACGGTTGTCTTTTTAGTAAACAAAATATATTTTCTATAGTTAAAATTTGTGCAATTCTTATTTTCATTCAATTCCTTGTTCCTATTGTGCAATTTAATAATATTCATATCAATAAATATTCTACCGAGAAAAAGACGTTGTCACGTAAAATCTTCGCCCGTAAAACCGACAGGCAACCATTTTTCATCACTTTTTCATAGTCAAAGAAATAAATAGACAATCAAGTTTGTTAGGGTTTCGCGTCGATATTAAGTTATTTGTCTGTAAAGCAAATGTCGAATAAATCGTTGAATTCATGAAAACCATGAAAGAAATTACATTTCATCCACAACAAATACACGGATGCAGAAAATCTTTTAAAAATATACTTTTTTGACAAGGGCAATATAAAAGAAGAATAATATAAACCCAATAAACTGGAACACACCGCTACTTATAGCAAATACGCAATTGAAAAGTCTGGATAAGAGTAATGTTACTTTCTATTCATTTCTCTTCAATTCAAGCTTTAAATGAAACATCTCATAAATTATAATTAATTAATATGAAAATGAGAAATTGAACATAAATTGGCAGGCAATCCGTCTATGCCAGAATGTTATAAGCCAACGCCTGGCACTTCGCAATTAGCCGATAATCTATATACGCACCATCTATAAATCTCACTGATATTACAGCAGAAACCACATGCTGGATGAGTTCCGAATGTTCCCCGAAAGCCTTCATGTTGATATTACGTAATCACTAAGAATATTTGGAAGGTCATTCCCTAAGGTAGAGTTATAATATTTAGGATATCGATAAGGCAGTATCCAATAAAAAAAGGATAAAATGAGTTTTTTTTGTGATATTCCGTTCGCTTGCTATTTGCTTTGCTTATCCAAGTGGTAAAACGGGCCTCTAGTACCTACTAGGACGTAGGTAAGTGTCGCGCGTCTGTCTGTCGCCATGTCCGTATGACATGATTCCGAATGAGTCCATATGACATCACAGAGATTGGCACGGTCATAAATTGGATGGATGACCAAGTTTTTTTGCAGTTGGTCTTTACCTTTTTTTTCAAAAGTTACTTTAGAGTCACGAGTCCAACTCGAACAAGGCCAATTTTTTTTTAAATACTTCAAACGAAAGGATTCTTAGGTCGATCTGACTTTCACCTGGGTGAAACGATTTTGATGATTTTATTTTACCATTCACTTTTCAATTGAGTGGTAGAGGCGTGAAAACAACAACAACACATCTTTATTGGATTTTATTATACGTATGGATTGTGTTGTTATTAAGTTTTATTTCCCCACAAAGCACAAATAATACAGGTTTATTGCCGGCATCAAAGCTTCTAACACGATCCGACACTCGGACGATTTTATATTTATTTTCCAGTCGTGACTGTCACGTCCCATAGTTATAAAATAGTAAACTGCTACATTACGTGTACGCAACCGAGCGTGTGGAGCGAGAAAACGAATACATTTTGTATTTGACGTACATTGATGTCAACGATCCATTTTATTTTTCTACATACTGCCGTAAAGCGTTAATGTATTACTGCAAGAGCGATTGTATTTGCTTAGTTTTATAAATTGCTGTTCGTTGCCGGGGACTTGGTCATGTTACTTTGAGTGGAGAAATTACACGCGCAATGTATATCGACGCTTGGCCGAGCGTCGCGTTTGATGATGATTGATGGATTTTCCGTTTCCTGTGAGTGATATGAGCCGGGAGAAGTGCAAAGTGGCGGGGTAGTGTCGCTCGTGTATTAACAAGGAAAAGATTACATTTGTGATGTATTATGCCAGCGACAACCTTTCTCGGAAAGTATTTTAAGACTGAAAGCGAACTTGTAGTGTATTGGTAAATATCATGCCATGCATACAAGAAAGAGAAATATGTAATCATCTTCTATCGATATGTTGTGTGCTAATGTACAATCATAATTCATTTTTATAAATGTAATAAAACATTTAGTACACTCACTAAACGTATATGATATACAATATGAACGTGCACGTTTAAGTAACTTGGAGGAATTACATGCGTTCATACAATTTGTACGCTCGCATGCAAAATTGAGTCGGTTAGTATTCACCGTTTTACAGATCTGGGACATTTGCCATTTAGGAGATATGAATCGCTTTAGAAATAGCCTGTTTTTAAATGGAACTTCCTGAAAAAACCAACGAATAAAACTGTACACTGGACTGAATTTCATTTAACATTAGGCACGTCTAAATTATCTTTTGAGAGAGTATAACCAACCGCCTTTAGGTAAAACGCTTTTGAATAGAGGAGGTGGGTTTTTGAAAGACTCTTTCTTCCTGAGCTTCAGTTTAAACACAGATAATTTTATCTTTTAGAGAACCTTATCATTACCCAAAAATTACATCATCCGCGTTTAGATTCTTAAGCTTTATAATTCAATATTTTTAATACAATATTTTTTTAACTTAACATGTGCCTGTATCGAAGCTCCATTATACTAGAACACATACATAGACCACATGTAATAACAAGTAGCACACAACAATAGCGATGTATCCGAATCCCGTAATCACTGCGAGAGAGACGCGATTGCGACGTGAAATTAACTGAACGTCAGATAAATTCAATTTATTTTAATGGTCCTTCGCAAGCAAGCGCTTATCAATCAATTGTTAATGTTTACTGATTTATTTCCGTCACAAACGGCTCGGAGCTCGGCTCGGCGCCGCCTCGGGGAGACCAGCATCAGTGCGACTGTGTGTCGGCCTTTATTTTCGTTTACGTGTATCAATAAATGAGTAATGGCTTAATTGCCTTCGAAGCAATCGATTTTCCAATTTGTGGCTTATAGTTGTGACTGTATATAACTTTAGTCGGTGAAAATTGTGATTATTATTAAATTGTTATTATGATAAAAACGTTCTTAAAGTAAAGTACGTGGGAAGGGCTGGACCGACTTTCTTTTTCTATTTTTCGTTATGTTTTTTATCGTTATAAGAACTATATTTTTATAACTTTTAACTTTCCTGAATTTTTGCGTAAAATGAAGCTCGCGCGAAGACAGGACAGCGTCTCTCAAACTGGCAAGCACATGGCGGGTACAATAAATAAAATGGTTCCTATTTATAAGCTGATAGCTGCTGTCACTTATGTTACAGGGGGATTTAGAGGGTTTCATATCGTACACCTCACTTATCCTAGCTCTTATGTGGTTACATTTTATATAATACATTATAATTCTCTGTAAACAACTAGAGCGACTAGTTGTCTACGCTGTCTGAAATAAAACTACAAAATATTATCATTTGTAAAAAAAATTACTTAAAGCATTACTTGTTTTTTTGATTTTATGAATTTGAAAGGAATAAACAACATTACATACAATGACCTCTTTATAATTTTGCTACACATGCTTTCTCCGATATATTTTTCTCAATTTTAATTCGACACTCTAAAACCTCTATACTGCGTATAATATTTTATCCCTAATAGCAAATAATATTACTCCAGAAACCGAAATTGAACGCATCACAACACACATGTCTGTAACCCATCCTAGAATCCCTAAATCTTTCCCCAAAAAGAGCACGTAACTCTGTTAGGTCCTTTGATAAATAAGGCACGAAATAGAAACATAAGTATGAGAATAAAGGGATAATAAATTGGGTCCGCTGTGTTACGTGCGAGGATCCCCGGACGTGCAGGCCGCAGCTGACAGCGCCGTGAGAGGACCGGCCGCTCGCATACGTGGCGGGGGCGGCGCCGCGGTTTTAGAAACATGCAAAGTGGATGTGATACATTGATCATATTTGATATTAGTACGGCTGTGATGGAACAGTAAACAGCAAGTAAACATGATTGTAATATAACGGTTGATATACCTTCTGTAAGAAAAACAACCTTGCAACCTTTTTATCAAAGAAACATGTAATTATTAAATAAAAAAGTGTAAAGTGTTCCTTAGTGGAGTATGAGGTAGATAACATACATATATTTCACTGATCCATTTTCTCTATGGACAAGTAGGTAGGATCAGTCTTCATTAAACAGACATAATTACATACCAATTGTTTAATTTTTTTATCATGAATGATGCTACTAAGACACTTAGTACTAATTTATAATTAATAAGTGGTTTTCTGCAAGCAAATATAGTTTTTTTTTTCAAATTATTAGAACTAGAACAAATTGAAATGTAAAGCCGCCAGCACGAAAATAAATAAAAAATCGTTAATAGCGTTTCATCCGAATAATTATATTAACGAAAAAATACAACCGCATTGAGAACCTTCTCCTTTTTTGGTGTCGGATAAAACTAATGCTTATAAAGCCAACAGCCATATAATATCAGAAATGTTGAATATTCATAATGTCACAAAGTCTTATATAATGTGAATTCACGTAAAGAACGAACATTAAATAAAACTACACAATCTTTCGTTAATTACAAGCCTTACTTTGTAAAATAAATCGCAAAGTATTCGCAACCCTAACACGCCTAAACAGGGTCGTTAATTGAACAGCGAGTTCTCGACCTCTGTGCCAAAAAATCCGTAAGATTCGTGCGCTGGCAACGTCGAGAGACTTCGATTGCAATCTCTGCAATAAATTGCAACTTCCATTATACATCCACTGTTACGAAATATAAATCAAGGCAGATACGAACAAATAGTTTTAGATGCTCCCACAACAGGGTCGATGGACTTGCTATATTTATTTTAAGTTATCACTTCAGAATTTTGGTTTTGCTGTGATGAAAGCCAACTTGTACTCCTAAATACGTTAGTTGTAGAGAAAAATAAGCACTAATATTAATTTTCATCTGTCTGTCAAAATTGTAAAAACCGCTAGTTTATAATAAAAACCGAAACCGTGTGATTGCCCAGCGACTGCCCATTTCACAGTCCAATAGTTTGACATCAATAAATTTTAATCTACCGTAAAATAATTCATTAAAAGTATGTGTATAATGGATAACAATTTTCCCATTGACTACAATGTAACGACACTAACGATTTTACGGTGACATGTCCAACTAAAAGCAAATCAATTGTATGTTATTTTAATGACACTCAATAAAAGTATGAAATGCATTTGAAACCAAAGGCTCCCCCATTAGAAAAAATGTTTATCTGCCCTATTACTAAAGAAAAATAACAATAAGAATGCCTTCAAGATGAGAATAAAACTTATTTCCCGTATATCGAATCCCAAGTTCCGATAAATATACTTACATTGTAATACCCTCTCTACCACTAAACTCTATATTGTGTAATCGAGGGTGGAACAGGGTATTAAATAGTTTAGCGGCGGATGAATACAAGAGAAAGTCCTACGTATCTCGTAATATAGGATCACTTTCTGCCCACATACTTTCACGCCTACATACGTGAAAAAAAAAACATGTAGACGTTACATCGACCATTTCGCATGAAAGAGCGGAATGCGGTGGACTACCTGGGAATCGATGGAATACAAACGCGCGGAAGCATTCGTGTAAAGTGCTCGCATGATCTGGTCGGCGAAACGAACTTACGTATTCCGCGCGAGGCGAGCACGGAGCCGGAATAATAAGGGACGCCGGAACGAATGGCTTCTGCAAACAATATCGAAAAAGCGCGCGTGCACGCGGATACGACACGATTCGCGATAAATATGTTCAGTGAGATTAAATACATTTTGTTATTTCACTGAGGGAAAATAAAATACACGCGCTCATAATAAATTTCGTTTACATGTAAACGTTATGCGTCACATTCATCGCGCACTGTTTGTCTCTATACGGGAACATTTCCCATATTTAAAGATGCCTGCTGCTTTTTTTGAGCTTTGTTTCTATGGACTTTTTCTTACAGAGACTGATGTAATTATTACCTTTGAGTTTTATTCATGAATAAAGTTATAGTTTCATTTATGTGAGTATATCAATATCAAGGGTTTTTTTATGACTTTTGGTCTTTAATGCATTCATATTTTTGAAATCTCATTGATTTCATGCAAGAAATCTTTTATAATGTAAGCATAATCATAAATTCGCTTGCAAATCGATCAAATAATTTACAATGTTAAATGACACAGGCATCTAACTCGGCTTCAGAATAACAAATCTCGAACTCGATAAAATAATAAAGATGATAAGCTCCGGTGCGCAGGCGGCCGGCATGGAGGTCTGGAGCGAAACGGCTTCCAGCTGGCTACTCCCTCATGTCCTTTTTGTAGACGGTAAGCGTCGCATCAAACATATTATGTAATAAAATAATTGAATAGGAGCCTTTTTTAATAGTTCTCGCGCTGGAAGATTGTTCAGCTGTTATACTTTGGTTTTGATTTGTGTTATTTTCAGTAGATAGGTAAATTGTAAGTTTATTGTTTTTATTTCATTGTTTTTGATTGATTTTTTTTGTGTTTTTTTTTTATGTTATAGCGGGCAACTGAGCTGGTGGTTCGCCTGATGGTAAACGATCACCACCGCCCATGACCATTCGCAGAGGCTTAGACCTCTGAGAATGCGCTGCCCGCTTTTAAGGGATAAGGGATGAGGAAAGGGTTGATAAATGGAAAGAAGGTATAGACTGGTAAGGGCTAGGAGAAGGAAATAGGCCTCCGGCTCCCCACTCACCGTACGAAACACAATAGCAAGCTATTATTTCAGGCCGGTTTTCGGTGGGGGTGTGGTACTTCCCCGGTGCGAGCTGGCCCAATTCGTGCCGAAGCGTGCTCGACCACCACAATAATAATATTTTTGTTTTTATTGCCAGTGCTGCCAAGTATTGTATAAATACTTACATACAAAACTAATAAAATCTGGTAATTTTCTTTAATATATCTTCAATAGAGTGCAGCATCTTCAAAATTATAATATTCATAGAAAATGTTCTGAGACTTCAGTTCACATCACAAGATTACCCCGTACGTCATCATAAACTCACAAATTCATAAGCTTTACTATAACATAAATAAAGATAATTATATCTTAATAACAAAAATACGTTCAAAAACTTTCAAGCGTCAATATCCTTAACATGACATTATATTTATTATTAAAAATAATTTTATGATGAAATTTGGACGAACGCTCGCAATGAGAATTCTCCTGTATCCTTGAGTTCACTCACTAAATTACCTTTTTACCATAAAATCAACGTGGGTACACCGATATATTGTTAATTTCGGGAACGCGCGGCCGTGGCGCAACTCGGCTCCAATTTATTACAATATTCCTTCATTCCCTTTGACCTTTCCTTCACCTTTAAAGGCAGAACGGCGACAAACGACTCCCGACCCTTGCTCTAATTAGTTAAGGTGCAGATTGGCACAACAAAGGGTCTATTGTTGTATCGAGGCCACACTCGTATGGAGCTGCGTATAATTACTGAGCCCTTTGATGACGGAACACTGGTTTTCTCGTCGTAATGACTCGGAAACTTGCAAGGGCTTGTGGAAGATATTATTAAGATAATATTTTGGTATTTTATACATTTTGTAAATTTTAGATGCGATGCGATTTCGAGTTGTACTTACTCCAATTTATTTCTGTTTTGATACTAAATTCTTATGAATAATTTATCCAAACACGATGTGAATTTTCCATTATAATTTATGAGTTTTGAACTGTTCTTGATTAATTGATATAACTTATTCGAGTATCATCCAAGTTCAATAAAGTCATGTAAGTCAGCACACACTGTGCAGAAAAAAATAACTTTGTATAAAAACTTAACTTAAATACGTCAAAAGGTAAATCCGATAGGACAAAACAATAATGCTAATCATTTAAAATTGCTATTCAAAGTTACATATTAGACTTGATCCTAGAAGAGTTTTCACAAAACATCGAATATAATATGTCCTAGGTAATCGTTCATAGAAGCAGCTGAAATGCGAAGATTTACAAAGCATTACATTTATATAGCATGCTTAGTGCTGAGACTGCCGCTAGATGCGGGTCGTCAACCGAATGGCTGGTACATTATGCATGAGTTCTCATCTCAAGCCAAACTGACGTCTATCTCACGTAAAATAAGGATGTATGTTCCATAAACGTCGACTGATTAGACGGGAAGAATGATCGCGTATTTATAAATCCGAATTTGAAACGATTTCAGAACGAATTTTATTATTTACAAGGATTTCAGCCGAATGCTCAATAAATTTTTCGATCATAAATTACAATTTCAAGTTCATTTTAAAATTCTGTAAGATATTTAAATTTATCATCTTAATAGAATTTAGTAGATATATTGTATATCTTAAATCTAAAAGTTTAATCGCTATCTGCCAAGCTATAGGAAAATTTATGGGCTGATGATGATGATGATGATGATGACCTAACACCAATATATAATATTTAAATATTGTTAAATCTCTCTCTCACTCAACTCAACTCATTATGCATAACTACGAGTAGGTATACAAGGTTTTTATTGTTAATTAATAATGTCATAAAAAAAATTAAGTCGTATAAAAATTTATAGTGTTTATAATGTTTTATCAAATTAAAGCTCTAAGTCTAATCAGTTCAAATTAAATTATATATAAAAATACGCCAACAAAACTTTAGCGCACAGGTTTGTATTAAATCCACTATCAAATAGACCAATTGAAATATATTTCCACGCTATATATTTTTTTATTTACATCCCAAAGTAGCGTTCTTGAAAAGTCCAATAACTATAAGTTATGATGTTCATATAGTGAAGACTACATAATATCGTAGAAGCGTACGTAATAAGATTTCGTAGTCCATGCTACGGCATTCCGTAGCCGCAGCTACGTACGCGCCCATTTCGTAGCGCATTCGCCGCGGGCGTCGCTTCGTTAGCGTATAGCGCCCAACTTAGTTCCTTGTTTGTCTTAACTATTCCTGTGCCAGGGTTTATGGAGTATTCCTTCGTATAGGACAATGGAGCAATGGAGAGTACTGAATGCGTTCACCTGGTAGGCTGGCATTGTCGTGATTGTCTTATTAGATAAACATAGCATATATTAGTTAGCAATTGCCTTTGAATTGACTGATTGTAATGCTTTACAAGGCAATCTTATCTTTTATGATTGACTTAGTTAGTATGTAGTAGCGGCTCGTCTAAGGCGCTCGGTGTGTGTGCTCATATTATCATATCAATATATCATTATATCAGTATCAACCAAGAGTGTATGTAAACCCATACAGAGAGAGTAGATAGAGTGGGTAAAAAGTTTAATGGAATTTATTCCTAACTGATACCTACTACGACTTTAATCACGTAGTTGCTGCATTGTCATCTCATGCACTCACAAGATGTTGTTGCAGCCCATTATATAAATATAGCCGCATACTTCTTAATATAATTTTAATACAGCATAAAACTACATACACATTAGCCCTCCTTTCATAATATTTAAGACTTAAGACTATACAAAATACTTACTTAAATACTCTTTTAACAATCCATCAGATGAAAACTGATTAATGGGGCTGTGAAATGTTCAGATACACATATTTATTATTCTTTTTCTTTAAAGTAAAGTTAATAAGCTTACATCTATATCGCAATCCAAACAACTGGAGTGTACCGCGCTGAAAAACTAATTGGTGTTTTAAAGCAGTGCAATGTTTGTAATGCAGCGATCGCCGCAGCACATGCATCACGGCGCGACAAACAAACGTACAGTTTTATAACTCCGCTCGCATATTCATGGGATCCTGAATGGCATGAATATTCGCGGGCATTATGTCTCGCTCGATACGGTGATTCATTGGGGACCTGATTATCTATAAAGTGTCGATTATTCGTGTTTTGGGTCTCTGATATGATTGATCACTGGGACGTCTGGGGAGTTGAAGTTTATAATTAAATATTTCATCTACAGTAGTATATTGCATATACTTTATAGCAATAAAATATACCACAACTTTTCGTTTTTCCTTTAACTACGCCTCTTCGTTCGCGTAGCTAAGGAAATATCCATGGACAAAAATATTTCCTCGCGATAAAGAATAGTAAGTCCAAACATTAAAATCATATCGCAATCGCTTCGTTGTCACGTAAAATGTGGACAAACAAACACACTTACGCATTTATAATATTAATAGTAAGCCTATAAAACTCTTAGATGTCACTGATAACCGAGCCTTAGAAATCAAAACCTTTATATAAACGTAATAAAACATACTTAAAAAGTTTAAATTATTTAAAATTTATTGGTTAAATCTAATTTATCTACTATCGAATTGAAACCCACCTGAATGCTGAAAAAATTCCGATTTATGGTTTGGCATGTTTGATAATTCAATTAAATGATATTCCGCGATAAATGTCTTCATGTTCATCTGTACACCATTAACGAAGCCGACGACTAACAAAACAAAATTACTTACACACATTCACGTACAGCCCAAACTATAAGCCATACAATTCATAAGCCAAAAAGTTGAGCACAAAGCATTTAGGCTTTAAGTTGGTATGTATTTAGGACAGGCGAGGCCCGCGCCATGCCGCACGCCGCACGTTAACACACGCAGCTATAATGTTCACCGCATGTTCTAAACCTCTACTCGTTTATTTATCTGTTTGTTGTCTGCTAAGTGCTTAAATTGACTGATCACGTAATAGACAAAGTATTTATTGCCAGTCACGACTTCAGATAGTCACTACATAGTATAAAACAAACTTGCTTTCCGCCGTCTGTGTGTGTGATCTTTGGAATTACGCAACAGATTTTGTTGGGGTACTTTTTTAATACATAAAATGGTTCCAGAGGATGGTTTATATCTATAATAACATCCATTAATCTTCTCAGAATTTAACGCCTGCAAAGCCGCGGACAAAAGCTAGTTTTAAATAAGGTGGGCCGTGACAAATTATTTTCAAAACTAAAAAAAATGAACCGGTACGCCACCTCGTCGCGCGTGGTATGCTATTTCTCTCCATAAGATCCATCCTTGCGCCTTAACCATAACGTTAAAGAACAATCGCGAAATTGGTCGAGCCGTTCTCGAGTTTTACAGTGAGAAATACATTTGGTGATGCATTATTAACTATTTACAAAATAGTTCTAATATATACCAATTATAGCAGAGATTAAGTATTAGAAGCGCTATAAGAGAATGAATACACTCCTTAGATGTTTTATAGATCTCATGAAACTACTAGGTTCTGAATAATGTGATGCCATTAAGAAATTACTTTACGCTAATTTCCCGTTGATCCAAGATATTTGTTTATACTAAAACCACCAAACTGTAAAATCCTTTCTATCTATTTCAATAAAAAGCAGGACAAGAGCGTTCTCCACACAATATACAGACGAAACACTCACTTAAAAGCATTCACTTTGGTCGATCAACATTTTTATTTCAAATCTAAACATTCATCATTAAGTTACATACAATCTCCTGTAATATATAGCATTTCTCAAACTCACACCAAGAACGTTAACCGATGACATCCACCGCCCAGCCCAGCCTCCACAGTGGCCAGTTGATGCAATCTGAATGTCAATACCGGGTGATTGGCTAATGAATCCGCTGTCAGCGCCCAGCGGCACGCGCTGACGACCTCTGCTTGCAGACACTGGATTAGAGATGGAATTTCTAGAGATATTCCGTTGTTCGTTTGATGTAATGGACAGAAGGCAATCAGAGCGTGCGAGATTCATTTTTTTCGTTTCAATCACTGTAACGTTTGGAGAATTTCTTCAAAATTTACTATATTTTGAGATAAGAATATGTAATTACATCGTGTTCAAAATTCATTTAGTAAAATATTAAATTGCAATTGATATCCGACAACATCATATTTTAATAAAATTAATCTGCATGAAATATGAAGCTATTAAATATAATGTATAATTTAATCTTACATCGTTTTACGAAATTACTTCAATATAAGATTATTTTGTGAATAACGAAAATGTTCATTTAATATTTAATTACTGCTTATTATTAATTATAAAATTAAAGCAGAGAATTCAGCGCTGCTTCAAAATGGATTAAAAAATGTGGAACAATATGCTTATTAAGGCTCTCGTATAAATTGGGACGCTAAGCTTGTAAAACATAATTGTAGCACAATATTAACTTAGCATTCGTTAAAATTCGGGCAACTGTCTTCCAATTAAGGCGGGGGATCTCGCGACGAGGCGTCAAATTTCATTATTTCTAATTTTTCACAACTTGCTAAGACACTGTAATTAGGTTCTCAGCGTATAATATGAACTTAATTAGTTTTTATTACGAGAGCAGTAATCCACGCTGAATTGCCTTGGAAATTCTAATTTGAGCAATATTTTATGTTGAGGTTGTTGTGGCTTCGTTGAATTTAACACAATATTAATTAATAAGTGTAAATATAAGATTCAACAATAACAAGTATTTGTGAGAAAATATGAGCACCTTTCTTTAGCTATCTATTATGATAATATATGAATAGTAAATTATAGTAACTGTAGTTATGATTATAAATACACTTCTTGGAAAAAGGGAGATATTGTGACGTAGATATAAAAGATTATTTTATTCCTGGTAAACCTTAAGTTGTACCAAAACATTAGTGAGGAATATTGGTAACGTACTAAATTTTATGCTAAATAGATTTAGCGCACCGCCCCGTCTTTGTCCGGGTCTCATGTGTCAGAACAGAACAACTTCGCCCTAAACAATTATTTGCTATTGTTGTCAAGCAATTTGAGCTTGAACGTGGAGTTTCCATGAAGTATATTATTATGTTACGATACAAAGGCTATGCGGCATTTGTTCGTGTTTTTATATAGGAATAAAATAGTTTTTGACCATTGTAATATTAGCATCTATTATGAGATGGTACGAGGTGACTCCTATTCGGAATTTTTCCTTACCCCTTGGCAATTAAAAGCAATTTGGGTTTATGAGCAAATTGTGGCTCTTAAGAAAGTCGTTACGCGGTAATTACTGAAATGGAATGAATGCTAAATACTCTTTGGGCCTTGAATTGAGGCTTCCATAGATGATATAGAAAAAGACATTTCCTTTGTTTTACATGAAAGATAATAATTTTAGACAAAATTTAAGATCGATGTATTCAAATATCAATTTAAGTTCCTTTATAAATCAAGCACGCAGTAAGTATAATATATTTCAAGAGCGCTTTCAAGGAAGTTACGACACGATGTTAGGAAGATCAAAAGCTGTTTGAGGAGATGCGAGGTCGATACAAATGTAGCATTGCTTCCTCAAAATCGATGAAGACGGTGTAAAAGCTGCTAGTTGGTTACAAATTTATTGCTATATATCAAGGTTTTCAACTTTTTTTCAACCGAATTAAAAAAGGAAGACGTTCTCAATTGAAAATAAAATACAGTTGAAATATATTCGACTACTAGTATTTACTACGACTATTACTATTACAACTGTTTTTTGGGTTTGTCACCTCAAAACTTTCGACTGGGTGTACCGATTTTGATGATTATGTTTTCAATTAGCAAGCTGGTGCCCGTCATGTAGATTCATTTACGGTATAGTTTTTTGTTTGAAAATAATTATGTTTATTTTATATGTTCTCTTCTCCATAAGAAATACCCTCTAAATTGATGAAAATTCATTGTAAAAGAAGTACAATTTGAAAAAAAACGTTCAAGCTTAATTGTATATAATCTATTTCTACCTAGTTGTTATCATAATTAGATACACATCCATCAGTGAAAATGTTTTAGCTCCCGCTTTATGACTCTCCTATCATAATTGGACAAACTTCTGTAACGCGTGTACCCTGGACCCTGGGAAATTACAACAACACCCGTTATTATACTATGAAATTCTACGAATAACCTTTTTCGGTATTAACCTCGTTAACTTGCTGATATTAAAATTGCGAAAGATATGAAGTAGGTATTATTTTTGTGTTCATAGGCTTTTTATTTAATTGTAAGTGGTAGGCTAAACTATGAGAAATGCTAATTCTATGTTAATAGTGAAATAAAAAAAATAAAGTCATGTATTCCATTCAATTTTGAGATAATCCTATCCTACCCTACTAATATTATAAATACGAAAGTTTGTGAGGATGGATGTATGTGTATGTTTGTTGTTCTTTCACGCAAAAACGTACATAGTTGGACAACTGGAATAAAACATAGGCAACTTTTTATCCCGATATATTCCTACGGGATACAGACTAACGCGGGAGAAACCACGGGGCGCAGCTAGCAAGTTAATAATATCATCGACAGGGACATTGCACGGCACAAACGAAATCAAATACCCAAACAACGGCACCGCGACAAAAAAATATTTAACAAAAGCGAAATATTTCTGTCCTTTGCCAAAAACATATATAATATTAACGTCTAAAAACATCACAAACACGTAGACCAGCACAAAGCGGCCAATGAAAAATGGTGCATAATAAAAAATAGCCCGATGGCCCGGAAAATATCCATACGCGTTGATAAGCTTTCCGAATGCCCCAAAAAGGTTTTGAAAGAGATCCCCCATTCCGCGGCGACACGAGCTCCGTCCCGCTATCGGCTAGATTGATGAGCCGTCAGAGCGTCGCTGCATTCAACTGCTCCATTTGTTACTCCATACTTGCCGCGAGGTCGCGAGAACTAGGCTGCACGCTGCGTGGGTTTCGCCGATACTGTTCCAATAGTTTCCTTGTAGCTGAAGATTAGACCTGCTAAATGAAAGCGTCTTGCCAAGAAACTAATATTAGATTAAATTTTGGTATCACTTAGCGAAATGGTATAAATTACCAGTACTTTTATAATATGATAAATTTTGCATACTTCCTAAGTTAAATCTGTACTTATGAAATAGTCTGAAGTTGAAGAGTTGTATTAAGAATGTACGATATGAATAAAACAGCAGAGAGCTGTGCTCCGCTATAGTGCAATATATGGTAACACTCAAATGAAAATATGACTTACCGTTAAATCGTAAGGTAATTAAAAACTATATGCGCTTTATGTTAAGTATTGTGCCGGCTCGGGCGCTGCGGACTTTTGTTTTTATTTAAAATCAATGAACTTGTCTTATCAAATTAACAAAATATTATTCAATTTCACTGGTAAATTCCGTATTCGTATGTTTTATCGAAATGTTCCATATTATAAAGTGACTGTTCGCGCTTCGCCCATACACGAGCCATGTCACTCGGTGAACATGCAGTTTTCGAATGGTGATAAATTTTATCACAGTAGTTATGTATAAACATACAAAAACACAAATGTTTCCTCATTATAACATTTGTATTAAGTACACCGACAGTAAATAATGAAAACTTACAAAAATAATGAGTATTAAAAAATCATCAGTAAAAAATTAATTCTGCATGATTGGTCTAGCCTAGCCGATCTTTTGTTTAATTTGACATCGGTACAAATATGATGTCATGTTTTAGTTTCGATTGGTAGATGAAATTCGAAGGAGCTGACTTTGATACGAGTGTTTTTATTACTATAACATATATTTACTGTTTCATAATTAATTATACGCATATGTATATTTGCATATTAGTTACAGGGGAAAAGTCAAAATCCAAACCGACGAAATGAGTTCGCATAAACGTAATTAGTAGAGCGTCTGCACTTGACGTCGCTAAGCTCGCCGGATGAAATTACTCAAAGCAAAATATTTGAAAGCACGTCTGTCAAAGCGTGCATGTGACAGCCCTAAAATATCCTCGGTTTTTGCACAGCGGTATGACGTGACGTGCCGTGCCGTGCCGTGTCGCGACACGGCGTGTTGCAGCGTGACGTCAATGTATTCGCTATTTTTGCAGCGCGTTCAATCGGCAAGTATTGGCTCAGCGGAGCATGTAACCGATGGATTGCTATAAATACTGATGCGGTGCATATTTTGCATCGTGGTTAAACAAGCACTGTTTTAGTTGCAGTGTTAGTTTTATATAAAGTCTCGTAAAATTCACAATGTTTTATTTGCCAAATTTGCATCATAAATAATTGTCATATTGTATGCCATACTAGCGATATGCCATACGTCCCTCGAATTGATAATATAGCCTATCGTTTTTACGGAGGTATCTCTCTACCTGAACCCAAACATAGGAAAATATTTCTGTTCGCTATCCATATAATATATATAGACATAGTTCGTAAAATAAGCATTCATTGTGATGTTATGGCGAGTAGACTGACATCTTTTTTGCGGTATTATTTGTGTCGCCTAGGTATACAGATACCTATTTGCAGCAATACCAACATTAATTCATAAAAAAATATTAAATAATATAACACATTATAGATAGAGTAACAAATAACAATATCAAATATAAACGTGTACAAAATACCCTTTCGAGAAACGGTCCCCTAATTTTAAATAGATATTTTATAATGTAAATAGACAATGGCGATGTACAAGTAAGCAATTGATTATTTTTCCCAATCACTTAGAGATACCTCACTAATAGAGCAAATCGTTCGAAAGAAATGTTTAATTCAATTACAAAAAGGTTGCATCGTTGTTCCAATGCATTTGCAATGGATTCCTACGGGAGTGCTTCCGTCCATTATTCACTGACACGGATACCGCCCCGCTAGGGCTGCCACTCGATATTTTTACACAAATTATGTTAATCTTGAAAAATGGTGTGTAAATTTAGCATGACAACGTTAATAAACACAAAGGTTAAAATTGTAATGGGTATTATGTACAAGTAAATTTTATGTTCAAATTACTATGTAAGCGTATGCCAGCGCAAAATATATTCAAAGTGCTTGAAATAAAGCAATTAGTTCATGTTTCCTTTTTAAAACAGTAGCAATTTAAGTCACGTTCGTTGAGTTTTATTTTTGAGTGCAAATTTAATAAAGAATATACGTATATAGAATATACGAGTAGATGGTGATACCAACAACTTTAATTGGTCTCTCGCTGCATGCTCAACAAATTAGATCATCATAGAGGATGATCTAATTTGTGCGAAGTATGACATTCTAATGTTACAACAAAATTGTCATACTTCGCACGTGATTTCTTGATCATCATACTAAAGCTACCGTTATCCTTTTATCTTATAACCTCTTGCAAAATTATAATTCTTCTGGTCAACAAAACATCTGAATTTTCTTAATATCAATTGCCTTTTATTATATTAAAGTACATAAATTATTTTAATTGCTATTCTTAACATTACCCACCAGTGTTAAACACACATTTACCATAGCTGAAAACTACTAAACACAGGCAATTTTATTTTAATTTTAATATACTGTGTAAAATAAGCTATTCACAACCCTATCTCAAGTTGCACGCGAGGGCCTCGCCTTTGTAATTTTTTTTTTACATTTTAAATATTCCCATTGACTCTGGAAACACGAATTGACCAGACAAATAGCGAATGTTGGTAAAATATACGTTCTGCACGTAAAGCTGTTTCAACAGCAAGGTTATGAGGCGGTGCTTTGCTGGCGTCGAATCTGTCGGATACAATGGACACAGTTAAATTTAATTAAAGTACATTTTTATACAATTTATTTTGAAAAATTATTCAAACATCTATTGAAAAGGATTTCTCTTAGCTCTTTTCACACTTCAAATATGTCATAAATCAACAATTCGATTAAGAAAATTTAAGTTTCTTTAAATAATAAGCTAATATAAGAAATAACTACCTCTGTCAATGTCTTATAGAATTGAATGTATATATATTTTTTTATTAAATCTATAATAACGCTATCGGGCTTCGTCTAAATTTTCAAAGTAATATGAACACATTAAAGTCTCGTGGAAATTTATTCCCAGTTATAAATTCCTCTCGGAGCTGAAACAGCAGCAAAAAAGCATAATAGTGGGTATTAAATTTGCATAAATATCTGTTAAAGTTTCGCTAAATGTTGAAATATAGTGGAGTCCCGCGGCGGCGCGCGGCTAAGAGAATATTTAGCTTTCGTGATGAAAGAAAAGTTTTTATGCAAGTATCTCGTGCTCTGACCGTTTTTATTAGAACGTGAATAGTATAAAAGTACAATAGAAAGGTATTAGGGTGTACTCTCTGTTGGAATTAAATGATATGAATAAAGCTTAATTCTGACTGATTTATTCAGGTTACGAACACGAATATTATTTTTAAATTAGCTTCTAACCATTAAAGGAAAATGTAAAGGTTCTACGGCAATGCACATGTTCTCACAGTAATTATTACGTGTTCTTACGAAAATTGTAAACAGTTCTTGCATAATTAAACAGACACAACAAACGAAAAGTTTGAGCTTCGGTTGACTTTAGCGTTCATATCAAGTTGAAAACTAAGTTTAAAGTCAAACTTGCCGATCAGCTACTGAGAGGCGGGATGCTGGAGCCCGGAGGTTGTGTTGTTAATATTTAAGAGTTCATTAGCTACCGTTACTTTTAATACTGTTTAATAACAACAGGCGTAGATAGAACATTATTTACTTTGGTTAAACTGCAGTTTTGTATCAATTTGGAGACTTCGTAAACAAGCCACTGATTTTAGACGTGGCTGCCCGCTGATAAACAAAGAATGAAATAAAACTTATTATCAAACGTGCTTCTCAGCTCTTTCATAAATATTTAATATACATAAATTGATTTAAAAATTACGTTAAGAGTATAAGATACAAACGTGATCTTTTGCATTTAATTTGTTTTGAACAATTGGCGATATTTATTCTTATCATACCTGTAACTCAGCAGTGGGACACTCACAATTATATTGATCCATTTACAGATAAGAATATCTCCTATACAAAATGAAAAACATGGGTCCAGCAGCTTCTAAATGCGCTAGATTTCTACTGATTTTCTAGGAAACCATTTAATTAAACGCAGCTCAGAGATAAAATTGTAATTACCGTATGGATATGTGATTCGGTTATACTAACACTGCCGCGCAGATACCGGCTCGTGTATTATATAATATAGCATACTACATAGGAATACCACACGGTAATGGGTCTTAACCGTAGAAGTTACGAAGATTACAGAATTTATTTAATACAAAGAGGAATTAAATTTCACATGCAACGAAAAATATAGCCCAGCTTAGTAAAAAAGCTCATATCAAAGATCATTACCAAAATAATTAAAATTAAAACGAATCTACAACACGAATAAGAACGTTAAGCTTTTTACTTAAAACTATGACTATAATACTGTGGTTCCTATATATTTTTAAATGCTTATATAACTGTATTTAAATACTAATAAAACATAAGTCCTTAGTTGCTTGTTACAGGCTCGGTTTCCCGGCTATCATAAAAAATACACCTGCACTTCGTATTTATCTCAACTCACAATCTTGTAAGCCCGGTATGGAAGTGGGGGCTCGGAAATCTGCACATATATAGAGCCCCACACACATTCGTTAAGCGCCGGCCGCCGGCCGCCGGCCGCCCAGCTTTACGGCAGGCCATAAAGCTTCGGGCCAGCCACCGCATCTAACTTCTCGACTTATGTGCTCGCATTTGTCTCGTCGCTTAGTATATTTCTTAGTCTCTGCACCTGTGTCGCCGCCTTGTGAAAGTATAGAAATGCATCGAAAAATCTAAAAACAATATAAGTTAAAATGTTTTCGTAAACTAGCTGAAAATATTTTGTTATTGCGTATTGTATGTTTTCTAACATACAATTTGCACGGTTTTGTGAACTGTGAGTTGCTTAAAATGTTAAACATGGCTTAAATCAATTATTTATAATGCGCACATTATAAAATACTCGGATTTACAATGAACTTATATTCTTATTGGTTCCAACGGATACAATTCACCTACACTATTCCATAAGATTTTTTTTTTTATGTTACAGTCGGCAATGGAGCTGGTGGGACGCCTGATGGTAAGCGCCATACCACCGCCATGAACATTTGTAGAGGCATAAGGTCCTTTGCAGACCTTACGCCTCTACAAATGGATTGCCGACTTTTTGGGAAGGGATTAAGAAAGGATTGGCGATAGGAATAAAGGAAAGGACTGGGAAGGGTAAGGAAAAGGATATGGGCCTCCGGCTCCCCCACTCACCGAACGAAACACAGCGGAATGCTATTTCACGCCGGTCTTCTGTGGGGGTGTGGTACTTCCCCGGTGCGAGCTGGCCCAATTCGTGCCGAAGCGTGCTCGACTACCACATACAGATATTTTGTATTATCTTGCTCATATGAAATGTAACCTTTACTGTTAGAAAACAAAAGTAGGACTGGAATGAAATTATTCAAGAAAAAGCAAGCGGCGTGTCCCTGACACGATTCCGCGAGATTCCTTGAAGGTTGTGCTCGGAGCTCTGCTCACATTTTTCACCCGAGCTAATATTAATCTAGCGTGTTAGTCCGATAACATTATTCAAACGATTGCTACAAATTTTGATGAAATTAGATGTTTTTTTAAGTTTATGCGCGTTAAATTGATCTGATAGACAACGGACGACAAAATGTGTGAGATTCGAACATATATAGATTACATAATTCTAAGTTAAATTTTAATAACCAAATCCTTTCCGAAATTTTTATACTTCGTAAACTACCAATAGGCAAAGATAACTGATGGAATAAATTCGCCCCGATATGGGTAAGACGCAGGTTTGAATCCCGCCTCTTGATAAAATTTTCTCTATTGTATTTATATTCTCACAATGTACAAAATTGTGCAGAGTAAATGATTAAATTGTAGAGAATTGTGTAGAATATAAACGGAGCGGAGACCGAGTCGTGTGACAAAAATAAATTATGATAAAAGCTATTGTTGTTACTAACACTTCCACGTAACTGCATTAAATTCATTTAAACTCACACCAAAACTTTGTGAAGTTGTTTTATTTATACCCTCACTGCTTTATTACCGAAAAACTAAAATATTTGACATTTTCGAAAGACAGAGATTAAATTAATGTTTACTTGAATCCTTATTTACATTTTGAATATTATTTTTTTCAACGATTTTTTATGTTAGAGCGGACAGCTGAGCTGGTGGGTCGCCTGATGGTAAACGATCACCACCACCACCAAATAAAAAAATTAAGTGGAAGTCATTATTAGTTTTATTATTAGATTATCTTTACGTATAATATTTGAATTGGAAAGTACTTTAACTACAGCTATAAAACGAGTGCTATTTTTTCAATATATCAATAAGTATTTCCCATATTAAATGGCTGAACGTTTAGATGACGGGTGAGGTAAATAATAGCAATTTGCTAAGATAATATGGAGGATATTCACACAAAAGTAAAATTGATGAAATATTTCATTTAAAATCTTGTATCTGTATTAATATATCGATATTTCCCAGTGTCCTGTGTCCACATCGATCCCGTAATCAAGCCCACGACGCAGATGTCTCGCCTCACTGACCGACATGTTTTCTCAACCTTCATAACTCTCGCTACGTTGAACAATATCAGATCAGAACAAAGTAAACTTTGTTGTGTCTGATCAAAGTTTACTTTGGCATACGGTGCGTGTGTTTGACACGGGGAAGGTATTTTTAATTTTATTTTTTTAGTACAAAGTCGTGAGTACTGGACGGGTAAAGGTCACTTTATTTCGTTCGGTCTTTATGTTTTAATGGGACCGAAAAGCGAAAACTGTGGAATACCCATTGGGGAAAAAGCGTAAAATATGATAAAATCTCTATAGATACGATAATATGAATTTGGGTCGATCTATATTAACATTTGAACATTTTACATGATAATGTAACATATATTTACTATCTACAAACTGATTTATATCTTATTAAGCAAGTTTAGAGCTTAGTTTCAATACACCAGATCTCTCTGTGCCCTAGAATAATACCTTAATATATACTGAGCTTACCTATACAACAAGACAAGCTACTATTGCAAACTACATAACATGTACATTGTACAGGGCTAGTGTATAACCAAACATTATACACAGATTACATAATCATACACAGCAGCTCACAATGGAAATTCACCAGCAATACAGGGACATTTCAAGACGTTGAAAGCATTAAAAGCGTAATCAGGAACGTGATATCGATCAGGTGAGGCGGGACAAAGGTTTCTTATCCGATTTGAATGTAAAGCCTGAAGCAATCCGAATAGTTCCATCGGCCGTAAAACGGAACGCTCTGCAAATGCTATTGGATCCCATTGCTATCGCTTTTGTTTTATTTCAACATTTTACGACTTGAAATCATATGTTTGCAATTTTTTTTATTGTTTCAAGTTGTTTAAATATGTTTGTAATAATGAAAAGATAATGATATGGATTAATATATCAAAAATTACCATTATGTTTGATACATTTTCTCACAATTGTGATGATTGTAAAACTTGTGTAGATCTGTTTTGTTTTTATAGAAATAAGCCACTAATCGTTAGCAGCAATGCTTATACCAGCTAGCAGCCTGAGTTCGGGTTTCACTTAGGCAATAATTATCATGCCGCTTACCTTCTTACAGAGCCACAGCAAATAATAATCAATTTTATAAAACAATAATATAATCCATGTTTTTATCACACCATAACCTATCTTCCTGCTCCCAATATAATTAAAACACGTGAATTATTGGTAGGATAAGATGAATGAAATGTTAGTGCAATATATTGGCAAGGTCTTTTCCCCCCCGGGGCCGCAGACAAATTGTTGGAACTCTCTGTGATCCGACATTTACATCTTTCGTCCGCTTCTTGTGCAAATTACTTCGCAAATTCAATTTATCAAAAGCATTTTGTGAAAGATTATGGTTATTTACATTATTAACTACTCCTACTACTTTATATGGTCAAGACAAAAAATTAAGTAGTTTTAATGTACGATCTAGGATAAGTTATCGAAATATTTTGATTCATAGACATGCCATGCATGCATGCATGTATTTAAATTGAATGATTATCTTGGATCATATCAATTGTGGTTAGGTTAGAATAGCTTTGCATTTGTGGTGTGTATAGGCATTGTCATACTGAATTACAATTTCCTGTAATTATTCATTACTAGCTGCGCCCCGCAGTTTCACCCGTGTAATCCGTATCTCGTAGGAATATCGAGATATAAAGTTGCCTATATATTATTCCAGTTGTCCAGCTCTCTACGTAACAAATTTCATTGCAATCGGTTCAGTACTTTTTGCGTGAAAGAGCAACAAACACACACACACACACACACACACACATCCTTACAAACTTTCGCATTTATAATATTAGTAGGATTGTGAAAGTGAATTGAAAAATCTATTTCCTAAATTTTCGCTCTCCTGGCCTTGAACCTCCTACTTTAAAAAAGAAGTCCTCAGCATTGAACAACCCCAGGTTTTTAAAACACTACTTATTTAAATACAACTTCAACCGGATTTAAAAGTCCGTACGTTAGTGCTGCATATAAATCATTACATAATATAGCATAGTAATGTGGATAAAGACAAATTCCAACAATACTAGATAACAGACAGTTGGCTCACTAAGGATTATTCACAAACACAATAAGGTGCAAGTACCGCGGATGATTTACTTGCAGTTTAATAGGATTACAAGCGATGCCGGGACAATGAGCCTAGTGTATCCAGCAGAGAGCTTTGTTCTGAACTGAAATGGAATACCAATACTATTGTATGGAGCTGAATGCGGGATTGAAGACCGCGGATGGAATGAAAAAGCTTCATTCACAAACACTGTGTATTTCTGAGCAGTTGAAGTGATTAGTCGTCTGACCTGCTTCCGCGGGGAAAACTGGAGCTGTTAGTTATTGCGCTAACGAAATTTGTACGCAAATTTGATTTGGAAATGTAGGAGATATGTTATCTTTTAACCGACTTTCAAAAAAGGAGGAAAGTGTTTTTCTGGCTTTGTTAGCTTTTACTTTTTTCTTGATGATTCTTTTTTTATATGAAAGCTGATGCGTCCCGTGCAGCCAGCAAAAAAATGGGGCCACACCATTTTTTTTATGTCATAGATCATATGGTGTAATTTGATCGAAGTTTAAGGTAATTAGCTGTAATTAATGTAGGGGATAAATTACAGGCGGTTAAGTTTTTGTTAAAAACAGTTATAGTATTAGTATTAGATATAATTATTGATATAATAAGATGTACCTATAAGAAGCAGCAAATGCAGAAATCGTTTATAACAAATCACACAAGAATGTCGACAGAATCAATTAGCAACTGAATTCCTCCATTACACTAATGTGCATTTCATCTTTATCAGCCTAAAGCCTTTATAATTCGAAAATAGCTGTCGCATTTTATTTGTGTTCCAGTTTCACGAATAATTGTGAATTTTGCCGGAAATTCCAACTTCATGATCGCTCATGAATATACGTTCACTTTAAAGAGTCGTTTCAAAAGGAAAAAAGCTTGTATTTCACCGAATTTTCAAAAAGACAGCTTGCTCTCTAATTTGGCCGTATAATAAACAGTTTCTCCTTTTAAAATATCCGGTTTTATGTTTTGTAATTGCAGTTTTTATTCAGTGTTAATTGACGCGCATGTGTGTGCATATTTATTTTAAATTCAGCGCTACAGAGAGCGTAATGTGCTAGATATAATTGAATTATGTACTTCTATTTTTTACTTTATTCAAATAGTCTTAAAAATTATGAGAGTACTTTTTAATTACTGAATGATTCCAAAACCTCTATTTTGCTACTTGACCAAATAGAAAATCATCTACATAACTTTTTTACTCTCCCAATATTTATTTTTGTAGTATTGTCGATTGTTTATTTATTATTTTATTATCCATTACTTAGACTGCAACATGATTTTCAATACTTGATTAGCGTATTTAATGCATTTCAATATTATTAACGTGATGTCTGTTGTACATAAATCCTCGATAAATGCACTGTTTATAACAATAATAATTAATTATTAAATTCGAACCAATAGTTACTGAGATTAGTACGTTCAAACATCCAAACAAATTTTCCAGGTTTTTGTTATTATAACTATAATTTTACAATAATTTCAATGCTATTTAAAACTAAATATTGAAATATAATAAAAGCTCACATGATTCCGACAATCTTTATTCTATACAGAGTGACGCATCAAAGCAGTTTCCCTAACTGTTCTTTCATCAAAAATGTTAATTTCAGATCTTTTGTGTCACTTTTACAAATTGCAAACAAGTGCATTAGCGTAATTTGCCAACTCGCAGATAAAGTTTCTTGAATTCAATGGAGGCTGCCGCTGGCCGCTCGGCGGAGATTCTACAGAGTCTTTTGAGTGAAACGTAAATAAATATTTTAACGATCTTCTCCTTCCTGGAGCGTGCGACATGACCTGTGGTTGAATCGTTTCATTACCGGTTATTATGCTGATTGTTTTTTAAACATTTCCGCTAAATTTGTTTTTTAAATCATGGCATTTTATTTAATTTTTCGGACGCACTTTATGGGATTTATTAACAAAGAATTCTTTCTTTGAAGAAGAAGAAATTACTTCAATCTTTCACAATATACAAACCTAAACACATAAAAATATGCACAAATACACAGATGACGTTAAACATATATAACAGTACCATTCGAGTCAAATACGCCCATTATTCATTAACGTTTTCTTGTTTTCGCGTCGCATGAATAGAAAATGAAAGTTTGTACACACAGATTTGCACTTTAAAACGCTCTGTCTCCAACTTACTCCATTCATCAGTATTTAAATCGTTAGCGAGTGCAAGCTGTGGGAAGTTAAAAACATTTAAGCAATTTAAACTAGTTCCAACTGAGATCCTTCACGAGCCCGAGCTTAACGCCGAAATATTGCAGCGGTTTTTCTTGCAGTGACATTTAAGACGGGGACATGTTGACTAAATAGGGGGAAACCCGTGTCCCTTGAAGGTGGGAGACTTGCGAGTTACAGATCATTTACAGTTTTTTGGACGGGTAAAAGTCATGTAAATATTAATCACTATGAAATTGGCGTTATTCATCGCTATGCCCGCTGCCTATGCTACATTTAAACAATAGTTAATTAATAATGCAGATGCAATACAATTTCTAAGCAGCACGTTAATGAATTTTTTTTTCTATTCTGGATTACACGAGACTGATTATCAACGCCCTTTACAATACCACTAACTAAATAGTATTGAAATATTCATATCTTGAATTCAATTAACCGCTAGACTCTTCAAGGCGGAGCCGAATTGTTTTTCTCTGATTATATATTATAGCAATCTCGTAATACTACTACATATGACATATACATCCTGTATGGTAATAAATCGCCTCTTTCTTTCGTTCGTTTTACAGAACAATAGTCGATCTCATACCAAAACCAAAAGCAATTACAAGATACGCTACAAATAGCGTTTGCGCGTGGCGGCAAAAGCGTTGGTAAATTTTGAAAAACGGAAGTAAGCAAGTGAGGTGGGAATGGTTGGTAATCCTCAATCTAAATGCATGTAACCGATGCCGGCTCGCCCATGAATACGCTAGTGTAATGTCGCTACTGCACACGCGATTTCATCTATTTTACACAATATTAAAGGCATTCTGCAAAAAAATATTAAAAGGCTGGATTTTTTTTTAATTTTGTGGTGACGATAGCACACTACGATTACTAATAGAGTGGGTTGTATTCCCAAATGTGGTATTTTAAAAAATGTGGGTTGTATTCCCAAGTATCCCAATGATATTGCCATTTTGATGCGTGTATATTTGCTATAGTATACAGATGAGAGTGAGAAAGTCGTGCTTTATTATATTATGTAATTTTACTTACTTAATTAACATTTTGAACATTCTTTTCCTATCTTACTTATATCGAAGAGAAGGAAAAGAAATAAATTTGGTTCTATTAGGATATAATAAAAGAACAATATATCGCTCAAATTCCAAATTTTATGTTATTAAATTACAGTTAACGGTGTGAAGTGCCTTAGCAGCAGCGAGGGCCACTCGCGGCTAACTGCGAATATCAAGTGCTCCTACAATGTAACACTGTGTCAGATTTCACAAATTCCCTGCAATTAAACCTGGCGAAGTACCCCCGGGCTAACCAAGCGAAAGTAATTAATGATAAATAAAAATAAGTTGTAATATGCAAATCTATACTAATATTATAAATCTGAAGTGTTTGTTTGTTTGTTTGAACGCACTCATCTCAGGAACTGCTGGTCTGATTAGAAAAATTCTTTCAGTGTTAGATATTATAATAATAGGTATGTATTGACACAATATTTACTGTGGTAAAATCGAAATCAAACTTTACATTTGGGTAACTGAATCATTCGTCATCCGGAACGAAGAATGAATTGAATGAAATAAAAACATTTTTCAATCAATTTCTTATACATACACAAAATAACAAAAAGAAAGTTAGATATAAATAATAAAATAATAAATACACAAAACCAATACTAACTTTCCGCTAACTCAGCAATTCATCGAACTATTTTTGCCATTCCGACCAATCTGTGCCCGCAATTAGAAACGCAAATGTATGTAAATGCAGCAACTAATCAATTAGGTACATACGAGTAGCGACAGGTCGCAGTCGACACAAGGGCTGTCCGTAATTATTGGGTAATTAGCAAGCTGAGGATAACAAGCGAGCGTACGTGAAGCGCAAGCAACCAACGGCAGTAAACTTGTTTATTGTTTTGTTTTTATGTTATTGTTTTTTCATTTGCCATTCATTTGTTGTTTCCTTGTGTGGGTTATGTTATTATACAAAAGAAATTCAAGACTTTTTAATGGATATTTCATTGCGATATATTCATTATTATATTTAAATTTCGAACAGTTTACAGGGAGGTTACAGCGAGTCAAGTAGAGACTTGTACACGTCATACGAAAACTGAACTTTATGAACCACCTCCACATTTCTCTACTCAGTTGATATGTTGATACGAACATTGGGATAAAAACTATAAAAAAAAATCGTTAAAATCCTTTTAAGAGCTTTTGAAATCCTCTAAGAATTTCTATTTATTTGATAGTTTTTGGTTAAGTATTCTTATATATAAAGATTTTGCTGTAGTAGGATTATAATTCAATGGTAGTAGTTTTGGGACGATTGATAAATCATCCTTTAGTTATAGCCATACCTATTCGCTATTTCAGAACATAAACACGCAGTGATATCATCCCGGTATTAAAGTGGAAGAACATCAAACATTCTCAAATACATAAAAACTTTGTGCTTTAAGATATTAAAGTTTTGAGAATCTTAAACATAATATTATTACTTAAGACTTTAGAACTGGCACGTTTCATTCCTTATTTACTTCACTTCTAAAATAATAAAGACTTCAGCTATGATAATTTTTCTTTGAGATATTTACCTAACTTTTTTTGTTAGTATAGAGAGCTTTAATTAATATATTGTTTCATAAATTATTTCTGCATCTAATGCTTTGGTCTATAAACGCGAAGTTCCTACTTAATTAGCTAAAAACTTGAAAAATAATTTAAAATAATGTAATAGAAATGATGTAAAATTGAGAAATTTTGATAGAATAGAAAAAATTTTCGAAGCGGGATTCGAACCTGCGTTATTTGCCAAACCGTAGCAACGCCTAGCCTCTCGGCCACTCGTGATCCCGCCACAGTAATTTCTTCTACTCTTTCGATTTTATGTGCCTAAGGGGCAAAAAAAAATTCTATTCTTGCAAAATTTCTCATTTATAAAGCATATCAATGATATAAAACCAAAAATTAAATGATGTAAAATCGTATGAAAATTTAAAAGCCCTTCATAAAACATACTCCCTACGGGGGCAAGTTTAAAGAACACTGTATCTTCAGAATTCTGAGAGCAGCTCTGTATACACGAGCCACGAACGAGTAAAGGTCGTACTTCGCCAATTATTGAGTAATTAGCGCCGTGTTGCGGCTCATTACACACTACACCAAACACATTCTACGCGCCACGCCTTGCCAACCTTCGGTTGCGTTATACTTTTTGTTATATTATCATAATATAATAAAAAATATTGAGAGACAGGCGAGAATGTGTTGATGATACGTTCGTTAATATTGCATTCGTTATAACACATCTTCAGAAGCTAAATTCATAGTAAAATAATCATAATTAATTTTACACATTTTTAATTGGATTGAGAATATGAAATTTATTCAGATTGAGTTCAGCAATTTTAAATAGAGATAGAGGGGCAGAAAATAATATATGTACTTGCATGTTTAATAGCAGATCAACTAAACATCTTTAGAACATAGATCTATCATCTGAGAATATGCCTAAGCCAGAATTTTTTTATGGAAATTGTCGACAATATAACACAGAGGAGAGCGCAGGCCAGCATTAGAACAACCTGCGTCTGTACCGAGTTGTGTTTGTCACAGTTTAAAATAATTTAGAAGAAATGTTTAACTTATACCTTACAAAAACGAATTTTTTTAATAGAGGAAGACCACCAAAGGTTGGCGACGACTGTTTTGTGTTATGTTAATTTGATTTAGCTTCGGAATCACCGCGCAGCAATTTTACACTACATCGCATGAAAATTCACAAGTTCCCAAATGCTTGTAATACCATGCGTAGAGTACAAGCAGTAGTCTATACTCTATAGGATATACTTGAATATAATAAATACGAGTGATAATTATAAGTAAGTATAATGTGCTACTTTCATTCAATATCACATGAAATGTTTGAATCTATATATCTGGCTGTGTCCGCGGCTTGACCCGTAATCTGATTAAAAGTAGCCTGTGTCTAATGCAGGCTATAATCCATCTGTATATCAAATTTCATTCAGATCCGTTCAACAATTTTGGTGTGATTGAGCAAGAGGTCTGAATCCTTTTCCCTCACCGATTTTTATTCCCGTCATCATATTTTCCTTTCGGTTACCTATTAAAACCGGATAAAGCATTTACAGAGGTACTACTATCTCGGCAAATGTTCACGAGCCATAAGCGGTTACGCTTATCGCTTAGGCGAATCACCAGCTCGGTTGCCCACTCTAACATAAAGATGTAACATATATCCATAAATAAATCTATACTAGAATCCAAATTATCCCATTTATACCATTAAAAAATCTTCAAATTGAACAATGAATACACATAAAACACAACAATTAGGGACTTTTGATATCACAGACGAGAAAGGTAATGATATATTTTATTGATTATTTTAACCACCTCGATTTTTAGCAGTTTTATTGATCTAGACCCTAGTTTAAAAGGGGAGCCAGAATACGGACAGGATTTCGGACATATTTGATGTGCTCATAACGTGACCACTGTTTCTTTGGTTCCATGGTTAGTATGTCCGAGAGCTCTCAGATTCATTGTTAGTCAAATAGGACAGAAATTTTATTGGTATTTTTCAATTTTTACTAACAATATAAAGAGGATAAGTTGCTACCTTGCAAAGTCCCGGCTTATATCGGATCCGAGCATAAGGGTGATGGAATATGGATTGATGAAAGAGACTTTGTGTTTATATCCACTATAAAATCTCCTGCGCAGTATGCTAACAATTTACTAGCATGACCGAAATTCAGAAGAGTAATCATCGCATATCAGAATCTAGAACAATGAATACACGTTTATTAAGTAAATGAAACATAGTGTTTTCTCAGCATGGCAACGCATCTCGCAGTTGCGAAGTGCTGTCGACTCGCGAGTGATAAACGATAACAGCCTCAACTCCTCCTCATCTGATTATCGTGCACGAACGCTAACTTGTGTGTGTCTAACTGTGTTTATATATTTATACCAACACTTTATCTACTCCTTTTGCTATTTATCCAATTATTTATCGTATTATTATGCAATATTATAGTATATATTATGCAATACTAAAGCGGGATAATTTGGTTGTTATGTTAAATCTAGGACAAAGTGATTCATATCATAATAAGTATTGTGGATTTCGTATCTACAGATACATATTTGTTTTATTTATTAACATAAGTTTAGTTTCTACAAACAATTATAATTAGAAAGAAAGAAAGAAAGAAAGAAAGAAAATACTTTTAATCACAAATACAACAACTTACAATTAATACAATTTGAGAATGACAACAAAAAAAAAAATAAAAATAAAAATTACGTTTTTTTACATTTGGAAGTATTTGTGATTGGGGGACTCCTCAGCATTTGCCTCTCCATATTAGTGGAGAGGCGCCGGTTTTCAGTAGCCCCCTCAACTGGCTACGCTTGGATTTTATTAATAACTATTTATATAGGATTTAATTAATAACTTTAATATAAGTAAATTATCGTCGGATTCTTTTATTATATTCTTACAATTTACGATTTATTATTACGATAAAATAGTGAAATACTCAGAAATATATTTTCATCCGACCCTCTGACTTAATCGCAAAAATATAAATCAAAGCCATGTTTGAGACCCTCCAGATATTTCTGTGTAATACAGATTTTATTCCACGCTCTAGAATCAATACAGTTAAATACACTTCAATTCAGGAGCAAACGAAAACTAAGTACTTTTATATTTTTCACAAAAATTCCTGCCGCCCAATATTAGCTACACGTAGTACATTGCTTCGCGGGTGAGGCGTTTTGCAACTTAAGGTAGAACTCACACCGAAATGTATTCCGTAGTCTTAGAAAAATGTTTGTAGTAAAGTTGTGTATCCGATTGCTCAGTGGAGGTTTCTGAAAGCCTCTTCTATGTGCCGCGGAGTGGTAATAATCCGCGGCCTTGAACGATTTATACGCTAGGATCGTTTCAGCTATTTAAAAAACTTTGAAGTTCAACAAAAATACGGCTGGCTTTTAATTTTAATATAGGCTTTCGACTTCACTAATCTTTTATTCAGTCTAGAGATTTTCATAGATTTAATCTTTATTCTTTATGAATATTGAAGATAGCGTCCATTTTACTCACACTACATAAAAATCTACCATCAAATCGGGTCTACTTCTGCGGTTGGGAGAAACAAAATGATGATATTATATATTTTACGGTTATTAATATTGTGTTCTTCATCTTCTTGTGTTTTATAAACTCATATTCAACAAACGTATACTTTGATTTACGTAATAAAATGAGCAAGTTTCACATAAATACCCAAATACAAACAGAATAAGAAGAGCGCATTTTGCATTTCCTCAGAAAATCACAAAATATTTAAACCGACAGCACTAGAGCAGTGTTATCGCCTCGCGTTGTGTGACAGTATACACTTCTTGGCTTCGCAGATAACAAGATTTGCAAATTGAATGAAAGCAGACTCACCACACCGGCTTTAATAAGCTGTAATGATCTTATCTTCTGTTTATTTTTTCCTTCTGAGTATGCCCGAGGTTAAGCTGAAGATGGCCAATTATTTTCGTCCGGTCTTTATTAAAAATACGAAATGGAAGTATGTACATATGCCTATAAGATACATATAAATGAAATACGTCAACACATTTGCGAAACTATAGTATTTGATGGTTTATTCTTAAACCATACTATTGCCATAGAATATATAATATTAAAGTAGTACTATAATTACTATAATTAAGTACTATAATTAAAATTTTATTTACTTTTGTCTGCAAGAACTAGAGATGAATTCATATAGGCTTATCCGATTGCCTAACTTTAATACAACACTGATGCCTTCTTCAAAAGATCCTAAATAACTTCAAGACAATCTATAATAAATTTTCTGAATTAATTATGATAAAAGTTTATATATCTCCAATCTTTCTCAAATCCTAAACTCGGCAACCGCACCTTTAGGAGCTTCGAGCCATGACACCCACAAATGCGTTCTGCGTCGTTGGCAGACGGGGCATAAATTACATCGCCCCAAACCCAAGGGGTTTGCTATAATTATATCGTCTTAGACCTATAAGTTCCATTAAATCCGTTGGGAAACTTTGATAATTTTGATTGAAGCTACATAACGAAATACGAAATGATTATATGAATATGAAATCCAGAAATGATTTATAGTATTGAACTCTCTTGTTAAATGGGCGGTATTTAACAAGAGTAAGTACTCATATTAAAATGGAAATGTATTCCACTTCCATTTACAACAGGCAATAGATATAGGTCACTTCAAGGCGTTGTCGCTCCTTTACGCATTTTACAGTATTTGATGTAATATTTTCTTAGAACTTTAAGCTTATTAAATGAAGATAAAACCGGGATGCCCTTTTTAACACGCTTTTATTAGCTTCACTTGTATGTTTGTATGTATGTAACTCACACCCGTTTTTCTCCCACTTC
>NC_052108.1:103349-119821 GCF_012273895.1 Zerene cesonia
AACCTTTCCTGCCTCTGTAAAGTCTATTTAAAAACAAGAATAAGAAATAACACGAAATAATTGAATCAGCAAACAATTGTTTCTATGTCTAATTGAACACGAATGCTCGATATATCTGCCCCACTCGGCTCGGGCTCTGAAACATTCAAACCCCCGGGGCACCTCGCCTCATTCTATACGATTCTAATAAAAATTTATTCCTCACTAAACCCGTTATCGCTCGCTCTTTAATACCCAATTTTTATCGCTTATTTCTATTTTATTCGAAACAAGGAAATGAAAACGTGTCGATATGACGCAGCTATGAATATTTACAAATTCATTTGGACTGTATTTTTTATTAGTGATGTGATGGCAGATGTCGAAGTAACTGGCGAATTGTCTTTCGATATACGGATAATAAAGGTGAATAAAGTTAAGGATACCTTTAAAACGGTAATAGATATTGGTGGTAAGGGTAACAATTCAGATGTGGAATACCCAGATGATAATATATCGGATAAGGAAAGTGAAGCTGGAGGTATTATAAGAGCGAATGAGTTAAGAGTAACAGCTCCAGCCATGATGGAATGTGTATACCAGTACCCGGAAAAAGAACAGTTCGACGCTGTTTTGAGTGACATGATGAATCAATTGACTAAGGTAGAACAAAGACTATATTTATTATTTATACCTTATGATTATTTTAATTCATGTATTAACAAATTAAATATCTCAACGTTTATTTTAATATGCGACCTTTATAAATATATGTATATTAGTGACCATCGTTTACAGCATGACATTTATGATGGCGGTTTAGTTTCTGTCGTAGATTAACATAAGTTTTAATTTTCTTAAGCATTAAATAAATCCCTCGAAACGCAGATTTTCGTCCGAGCGCAAGACGTCATCCAGGAACAGTCTCGGCGTGACCCGACCCGATTCCGTGTCGTCAAAAAACTAGATTCCAGCTTCTTTGAAAAGGCATTTGCGAAAATGTCCGATGAATTCAGGTTATTAACAAATTTTCTGCCTAGTTTTTATTATTTCGTGATCGTTCCAGTTGAGATATTCTGTTCGTTATATATGATAAAATCGGCTACAAATTGAACAAATATTTTAAGTCGAATGAAAGGATTGATGACTGGAAAGAAGGAATGGACTGGGAAGGGTGAGGAAAAGGAAATGGGCCTCCTAACTCTACAAATATCTTCCAGACAGTTCTACAACACCACTGTGCCAATGTACAACCGCGCCGCCGACCCGTGCCAAAATCAAGAACAAATCAAGCAAGTGTGGCAGAACCTTCTGGAACACTCGCAGAAGACTCTAGAACGCGCTGGTCTCCTCTGCGTAGAGGAATTCCTGCGCACCAGGAGCCGCGCTGATGACTCTGTGGCGCGACAGAAGTTAGACCAATTGGCCAAACGGGAACTTGCTAAAATACGACTGAATCTGCTGGACAGACTGTGTGATGATTTTCAGATGTGTTATAATGAACTTATATAAGACTCGTATATTGAAGTTTTTGTGGAATTATTGGACTTTTTTCTGATAAAAAAGTTTGCCTCACGATGGGGTCTTTTTTGTATGCGATGTTCGTATTATTTTGGATATTTACAATGTTCAAAGCTTACAAATACAAACGCCTAACCTAATGTTCACACAGCTGTCAAAAAAAGTCTTTTGTGTTGCTAGATTAAAGGAATGTACGTCAACTTGGAAAATTTATACATTCATATCTTCATAGATGCACACTTGTCTCACTCTATTTTTTTCTATAATTAACTAATTGTACCTCAGAATTGTTTTCATCGATCCTTACTGTCATTAATTTCTCATTAAGATGAAGGTTGACTGAATCATTCACAATCATTTATATATTTGCCTAAGTCATTCCCATTAAGATGGTCTCGTAGCTTAACTGACTTCCACAAACGAGGAACAAAGCATAATTTAATAACATTTGAATATATTAAGCCTCTTGCAGACTACACAAGCGGAAGAGATCAAAACAATATTATTTCATTATACTTATTTAGAAACAACCCAAAATTCTCTTAAAGACCACGAGGCGGATATTACTAAAGACTGTATTTATTAATGACGTGGTTATGCAGGCAACATTCTTTGGAATTTTAATGAAAATTGAAAAAAAAAAATTCTAAACACAAAACGCCTTCAAATTGTCAAAACTTGACTTAACTTAAAAGGTACCAGTCAGACAGCCAGTCGAAAGTTCTGAAGTAACAAGGTCAAAAAAATAGTTAAAGTGATACTCTCCTCCTTTTTTTGTCCCTTGAAAATGTATTGTTTATTCTCAAGTTTAATAATTATATATTATATATATATACATATATATATATATATATATATATATATATATATATATATATATATATATATATATATATATATATATATATATATATATATATATATATATATATATATATATATATATATATATATATATATATATATATATATATATATATATATAATTATTATATAATTATATAATAATTTAAAGGGTACCTAGTTTACTAAATCCTGCGTTAAAAGTAAAAACCTACCTTTTATCTGTTTTAAAACATTGTAAACCCGAGTTGTTAAAAAAAAAACATTATTAGAGCGGAGATCAAAATAATAGTCATTTTTCCAAAAATAATTTAATTTAAATAATAACACACGAAACAAATTATTAAAACGCATTTGGTTGTTTTGCATAGCCCAAAAAAATAAGTTATATTCTACTTCCACTCAAGTATTAATTAGGTAACGGGTTTGAGATTATCTCGCACGTTAACTTCTTCATAAATCATTCAGAATATTTTTGCAGGAAGTTATTGTGAAACCGCGTGATGCTGTCCATCATGTGCTGGAACTCTTCACGAGGATGCAGGATGGTGGTGCGGAAGTGAAATGTTTCAGGCTTCTGGCCGAATCCAGTGCCGGGGACGACACACACACCTAGCAATATTCATTGTCACTTTATAGTTTAAACAGGAACCAGACGCTTGCATACGAATAATTGAATATAAAGTAATAGAGTCAAACTCAAACTCAAGTTCAAACACTTTTTTATTCAATAAGACTTCTCAAAGAAGCACTTTTGATTCGTTATAAAATAGTTTTAACATTTACCACCGGTTCAGAAAGCAGTTTGTACAGAGAAGCGCTTGCAAGAAACTCTGTTGTTGCTCTTTTCAAATTATGTAAATTTTACATTTGAATACATAAGTAATATATATACATAATAATGGTTTCAATGAACTGTCAATAACCATTATTTTATACAAAATATATATAATAAGAACTTTATCCCTCTTGTGTTTACGTGGCAGAACTATTTGAGAAAACAATATTAATATTCATTCATTCATTAATCATATCATGATATATTATTACCTGTCTCCTCCAGAAGTCGTAAGCAGTAGAACTCATCTGGAGCTAAATTCATCTGGGCTGCGTCATCCTGCGCGCGTGCAGGTATCTCAATCCGCGGAAATGCGAACATGGAGCCCTGAGTAACGATACAGGAACCAACATTGACAAGGAGTATTTTCAATGAACTTTTTTGATCTTGTTAAAATTGATTAGATGTGGCATCATAGCTTGGTTAAAACTGTATTATTTTATACACTTATAATAGTTACTCACATCAATAACATTACAGCTATAGCCCGGAATGCTATTGAATGTTCGGTGCGCGGTGGCGGCGCGCTCCCGCAGCACCCGGGCGACGCGCGCGCGCTCGCCGCTCCACCGCGAGTACGACGCCTCGCCGGGACGGGGGGGACGCATCTGTCAATTAATTCAAAGAATTATTTATTTAATTATACGAAGAAGACTAATAAAATACGTTAATATATACAATAATTTTCAAATCGCCATAATTTAGATTAACAATTTGCCACCGGTTCGGAAAGCATTTTCCGCAGAGAAGAGTCGTACAAAAATATGGAAAACAAAACTAATTTTGTGCTGTGCGTTTGTACAAGTTGATCGGATATTTATTATAAACATCTAAAATCGTCGAGAATGTCATATGCCTCTCTAAAAAAACATACAACACAATCCATGACACACTGCCCCAGCACATTCGGGCACTGCATGACGGCGCGCGCGGCGCGGAAAGCGCTGAGCACCGGCGCGGCCACCCGTAGCAGCTCCACGAAACCGGCGCGCAGCCCGCACTCCGCCGCCCAGCCCTTGGAGCAAGTCACAAAGCTGGCTAGCTCCATGCTGTTGTAAGGAGAGCCCATCGAGTACATTACCTGGGAAGATATTTTTAAAAAATGCCATCAATCAGAATTTTGATTGAAATGTCTAGGTATAGTATAAGTCTACAAAAGTACTACAAACAATTGTATAGGTTGCGATGACAAGCTATTATGCAACCTATTTGATGCAAGGAATGTGGAATTCCTCCATCGGAAAAGGGACACAACGTCACAACATGTCACTATAACCTATAAAAGAGAATACTGCTTATTCAAACTGTTTTGTTTGTTTTAATTTTAGTCATATTATAATTGACTTAGGCTGCACACCTTAAAGTAAGTATGGATCGCTTAAAATATAAAGTATTTTTATAATTTACCTTCTTAAAAGAATGAAACGGTTTACTTATAATGTTCTCCTGGTAAACCTCATCCGCCAGAAGGAACAGCTCGCGTTTGTGCGCGAACTTTATTATTTCTTCTATGTTCTCTCGTGACAGAACCTGCGAATTCCATATTTACCTTTAAACTATGCGAGGAATGCGAATTTATAGCATGTGACATGCTTAAGTCTTGGAAGAAATATCTTAATTTATTAAACCGCATGAATTTTTTTGGGAATCGAGCACGCTTCGGCACGAATTGGGCCAGCTCGCACCGGGGAAGTACCACACCCCCACAGAAAATCGGCGTGAAATAATAGCTTGCTATTGTGTTTCGTACGCTGAGTGGGGGAGCCGGAGGCCCATATCCTTTTCCTTACCCTTCCCAGTCCTTTCCTTTATTCTTCTCATCAAACCTTTCCTAATCCCTTCCCAATTAAAGTCGGCAATCCATTTGTAGAGGCGAAAGGTCTGCAATTGACCTGACGCCCCTCCAAATGTTCATGGGCGGTGGTAGCGCTTACCATCAGGCGACCCACCAGCTCCATTGCCGACTATGACATAAAAAAAGAATAATGGCATTTGTTGTCATTTTTATAATAATACTGTATCAGTAATAATACAATACTGAAAATATCAAATAATATAACACAAAAATAGAAATCTTAACCACTCCAAACATAAAGTTACAAGAGGAGACTGCCACTAACTTAGTCCCGTATTGTAGGTCTCGTCTAATAGGATTGCTAAATTGTTCTCAATCCATACAAACAAGCTTAAATTAAATTTAAACTAACCTAACCTAACACTGTAATTTTGTGCAAGTTTAATTATAATAAAGTTCAAGGTTGACTTTAAATGAAGTTTCTATCATCAAGTTATTAAGGTGTATATTAATTATAGTTTAATAAGTATAAGCTTTATATCTTAATTATAATACATAGATGTCGATCAAAAATTAGATCTTAATACTTCAGAATTCCAGCAGTTTTATTTCTTTTCTAGCACACTGATGTGCTCTCAACCGGTACTTGGATCACTTTACGTCTGTTAATATGCATCAGGCAATAAACAGGATGTGACATCGTTGAACATAAACCTCATAAACTCATTATTCCTTTTACACCAATCCCACCTCTATCAGCGAACAGTAAGAAGCGTTATCGCGTACAACCGTTTAATTTCCTGACACTATCTCAAAGACAGCTCTTTAATTTTACGACCACTTTCCTAGAAGGATAAATAATTCAGATCGAATTATGTGGAATCCTTGCAGCAAAGGACTGAAAACTAGTCCACAGTCGTTTGAAGGCGATCGGATATAAAATTGAGCGATATTTTTATCATACAAAGGTGATTTTGCTAGGAAAACGTTGAATACTAAAGGATAAAGAAAATGTTATCTTATTTTGTGGACACGTGGAGACCTTTCTTTGAGATCGTAGTTACATTATTATAATGTATGCAGTGCGATGACCATGAATTATATAGTATATACGTATATTGGATATTACATTGGCTTAAATGTTACGAGTATTGAGTAATTCACCGCAAATTTTTTAATTTTGATAAAACTTTCGAAAATAGGAAATCTAATTACAAACGTTCAGTTCATTAAGTTCTGAATCCTGAATAACTGATTGACAATGTATTTTATAATTATATTTCAAAAGGGGTAATAATTTAAACTCAACTCAGAGAGTTTAAAATTCATGTCGAAGCAGTTTGACTTTAGATAATATTTTATTTTAAATAAATTAGTCATATTTATGAAAGACTCCGTGACAACCAATTATAATTCAAAAAGCATGATAACATAATTTAAAATTAATAAAATATTACAGAGATAGGTTACGTATATCAATCAAATTCAAGTTCAATCAAAACATCCTCATTTCGATTCCAAATATTCCTAAAATAGAAAAAAATCATAAAAATAACCAGAACAAATCAAATTGATGAATCTGCTAAACTTTTGAACCGAACAAACAAAGAAGCAACACTTTCCCCACAAATTTCGTCCCAAACTTTAGCCATTAATTGAATAATACTTTTAATTATTAATTAATTATAAGTTCCACAATAAATTTCATAACAAAAGGACATTCTTTGAGTTCCCCTAATTGTAGCGTTTACTCGGTATTTCATAAGTCATACTTTTTCCATTCTGACCTGGCCTTTTTGTAAACATAAAGCAATAGTTCAGTCATTTACTCATTCAAATATCATCTCGCAAGCAGCCCACACGCTGGGTACTGGCGAGCGTATGGCACACATCCGATTCATCATCTCGCGTGAGATTAGCGAGCGCTGACGTTGCAACTTTTACGTGATAATCCAGAATTTTCCTCGTCACGCTCCGATATCCCGCCACGATTTATTGATATCATCCTGCAATGTATCTAAAGCATTTGGATAAATACAACGCAATATTGTCATGTTCAAAATATTTCGTCAGAAATGATACATTTTCGGAATAGAAAGTTTTTGGAGGGTTATTCATGAAACATGTTTATTAGCACCACTCGAAATCTCAGATGTGAGGTAGCCAATCAATCGAGAAACCGATGTGACCAACACTTTAATAAGAAAATTTTATTATAATTATTTCCCAATGGCCCAGATATTTTTATGCAGACTAACAATAACATTTCCCTTTGAACTCTATACGAACCTATGGATTTACAACATCGTTATGGACAGAGATTAAACATAACATTTTTATCGCCTAGTAAACTTATTACAATATTATGAGGAGAATTTAAAACGAGATCCCGAAAGAGATTTCAAACGCAATATCTTCATTACTATTCACACCGACGCTTCTAACGCTTTGCTGGGAGCAATAATCAGGACTCACTGAAATAAATAGAAAACTACAAACAACCATATTCTTTTATCCACGCTAATATTTAAATGAGCAATTTCGATTTATACAGTTTTCTTATAATTATAGATTAATTGCGGATAGTTTAAAAGAGTAGGGCAAGTCCGAATGTTTATTTATGAGACAATTCCCGTAAAGTGTCGAAAACAACAAAACTATTTAACATGATCGAGTCCTAAAATAGTGTAAAACCTTTTACGTATTTCATAATTCGTATTGAAAAATATCGTCTGGCTCGCTCCGGTTGCATCGATTCAAATATACATCCTATATGTTGGGCAATTAGTATCAAACTTCCTCAGCAAAACCTATTTACATGTGTGCATAACGACATATTTCTCTAAACCGCGATTGTAGAATGCTTTCACTTCAACTTATATTTACAACTTCTCCATAATATGCATCTCGGCGTAACTGACCAGTTTGTTGCATATATATCATTCTCCCCTTTCGCCTGGATTTCTAACATTCTTCCTCCTTAAAGCTTACCTGTCCCGTAGGATTCCCAGGATTGATAACTACGAGTGCCCTGACGCAGCTGTGCTCGCTCGCTTCGTTCCAGCTCCGCTCCAGCTCGTCCACCTGCAGCGCCCACTCCGCATCCTCGGCTAGGTAATATGGCACTTGGACCAGACCAAGCTCAGAGAGAGTCCCAGAGAACAGTGGGTACTGGGGAATGGGGATCATGACCGCTGAAAATATATTTTTTTATATACAAAGTCATGAAATAACTATCAGGCTATCACCACACCTTGAAACTTTATTGGGCTAACTTCCCTGCATTGATGAAGGAAAAACATAGATAACTGTGATATCATGATTCAGATCCTTCTTCACAAATCTACAAAAAAATAAGTATGTGGGAGCTCTATTCATCATATCCCAACTACCAACGGCTTACCTGGCGGCTTTCCATCCACATCCTCAACGAACAGGGTGAGTACAGATTTAATGACGTCAGAGGCTCCAGATCCCAGATGGATGTCGTCGCTGGAGGCCGGCACTCCGTCTCTTGCTGCGAGGTACTCCGCCACGCGACGGCGCACTATGTTCAGCCCCGCAGATGGTGAGTATGAGCCTACTGATCTTTCCCTGAATGGAAAAGTATGAATTATTATGGAATAATATATGGAGGAAAGAAAAGTCACAAACCAATAAAGTTTTTGGGACGTTTAAGTAAAACATGAAAATAGAATAGATATAAATGTTTATATATTTAAATCAAATAAAAAATCGAGAAGCTGCAACGACTGATGTTAAAGAAACTACTATAGCTATATTAATGCTAACCATCATCATTTAAAATGGTCGAAATGGAGGGCGACTATGATAGGTTAATTCTTGAATAATTTTGCTTATACACCAATAACCTTCTAACAAACATAAGAAATATTTACACGAATAAACAATTTGATTTTGTCTGAAATCCTATCGATTGATGACACAAAGATCACCGAATCCATCAGCTGAGTAGACGTCTTTAGTCTCGTGAATTATTTACGCAAATCCATTGTACTTGTCCCTCAGATAGCTGTATACATTACTTATTCATGTAAGTACCCTGCATGTGATTCCACTCATAGATGAGAGAAATCATTTTTTACTTGAGTGGACGCAGAATTCATTAAGTTGCTTTTAATTATGTCATGTTGGATCGATCAAGGTTATAAGGATTTGTTGACCTAAAAAGAATATAATATATAAAAATGAATTTATTAAAAAAATACAGAGCATAATGTTTCATCTTTATTTATATTTATTCCTATAGTCACAGTACTTGAAAGGGCTCACAACAACAAGCGAACCATAAGAAAAATAGCCTCAGAAGAAAACTGTACGTGTGGCGTGCTTTTACAACCCTCATACTCGTAAACTAACCCTTGGGAGGGCTTTTTATAAAAATCTGGTTAGCAGATCGTTAAAAGATACATGATAATACAAAAACAAGACTTGTAACGATGATAAATTATTATTTTAATGTCTTGCAGTTCTTAATTCTTTTTCACCTATGGCTTATAGTATATTTACACGTTATTAAATTAACAATTTCTAGGAACATTATATGATCTACGAGTAAGAGAATGCAGCCTAATTTTGAATAGAACCTTAAAAAATATAATTTGAACTTATTGCATTTGATTTAATTGATAGAACACGAGTCAATTGAAATATGATCGATATTAATTATCACAGACTTCAATGACTATATTGGAGTCTATGCGCATACAGCTTTGTTGTTTCAACATTCAACTTTTGTGAACACGCTATAGCGAATTAATAACTGACCACCTAAAACGAAATATTATTTTTATACGGTATTTCACAAATATGGAAGCTATTAAGGTCAGGGTCGTTTCTTTTAATTGGTCAGCGCCGGTGGAAAGCGGAATATAAATTTAATGCTGCTGTAAATTCAAATGACCTTAGAATTTTATTATTAGAATTTTTAAGTACATTAAAGTAACGAAGGCAAAAGAACTTCATGAAAGGTAAATTATTCTATAAATCGCCGATGTTGACCTTTACATGATTTTTTAGTTTTAATTATTGATTTTAATCAATAGTTGAAGCACTAACTTATCGATTCGCTATATGAAGATAGACTGGGACTATGGTGATACACACTCATCTTTTGATTTTAAAGTACACGTCATTACATTATTACTATCCCCTACATGGCATGTCGTACATTGTAACGTGAAGAGAAATCAATGTCCAAGCAGAGTATTATTGGTACGGAATTATTTCTAATATAACTATATATACTATATACTAGCTTTCCGCTCGTCGCTTCGCTCGCGAAGGTAGCCAAAGGAAATTCCCATGGGGATGATATGTTTTAGAGCGGTAAATCGTACCGTAGCCACGTTTCGCCGGGATAGTAAGGAAATCAAATGAATATACTTTCGCATAAATAAAGACTCAGAAATGATATACAATTACATACCCAATAGCGTATTTAAATATCAAAACGCCAAACATTACACCCAAATTAATTCAATTAGCTTAGTATTCCATTAAAAATTGTATGCTAATGCGAATTTAGCATATGAATATAAGGGATCTCGCGGATTTGCATGACACGGCCGTCACTCGCACGCTATGTATTAATCAATTCTATTAATTGGCGGCATGAATTATTTGAGTTCGCCATGAACAATGCGCTATTTGTGAACAAACGTCCGATCTGATTTTCGATTGGATGATTTAGGTCGGTGAAATGTTCTTTGATTTTATGTTTATTGGTTGTCTGTTCTGGTTGCGGCTGCCTGAAATATACATTATGATAACGTTGTGTATTATACTAGGTTATATAATGGAGACTGTATCACACACACTCAATCGGTTTATCCTTACAATATGTATCTATGTGTGCGCCTAACACGACGCAAAGTTAACTAAAAAAATATTGTATTATGTTCTATTATTACAATCTATTCCCGGAATAAGGCCGTACCTGTACTACCTACATAACAACATAATCATAAAACAAAGTAGCGACGTCTGTTTGTCTGTTTTTATTAGCGATGAACTCAAAACCACTGCACTACACAGGAGGAAAGTTTTAGTTTATAATTTTTTAAGCTTTTATATATATTTTTGGATATATAACGACATCTCATCGGCCTAGAATGTCTATCTATATAGCAAACTAACACAGGTATAATTGAATTCCCAAATATAGCGAAACGATAATGCCATCCGGATATAAGTGACAGGCGAAAGTCGTTAATCTCAGAGCAAGCAGGGCTGCATAATTAGGGCAGTGGATACGTGACTAGCGTGCCGACTTGGACCGACTCTATTTACATTGAGATGGGAAAAACGTTTACTCGAACACGAAATCGAATTATGTAACACTGAAATCTGAATAAAATGTAATTTTTAATCGGAGTCGGAATGGCGTTTTGGTTTTAAATAGAAAAGGATCGACTTAGTATAGTATAGTATAGTGAAAAATAAAAAGAAAGCTTCTTAAAAAGATCGGCAGATTTAAACAAAGATGCTGTGGATAATCGTACTTATATTAAAAATGCGGAAGTTTGTAAGGATATGTGTGTGTGTTTGTTGCTCTTTCACGCAAAAACTACTGGACCGATTGCAATGAAATTTGGTAAGTAAACATCTGGACAACTGGAATAACATAAAATCATCTTTTATCTCGATATTCCTACGGGATACGGACTACGCGGGTAAGACCGCGGGGCGCACCTAGCATGTAAATAAATAAACAAAAAATCTATTTTTTTACACGGTTGTCACGCGCGTGAACTTATACCAACCTATGCCATCATTAAAAAACCAAAAAACCTCATAATTATTATCATGCTAGTGATGCTAATAATTTAAATGTTATAATAATTTTAGTTCTTTAAATGTTGATCAATCGTTTTGCTAGTAGCTAATGATTTAAAAAAAATCCTTTAAAGTTTTATGCAATTTTACAATAATTGGAGTTTACTATACTATAATAATATAAGGATAACATTACTTTTAGCACAGATAACACAATGCTATAATAAAACTTGTAGTTACTGGACACTAACAAAATAAAAATAAAATACATCCTACACAAGATTGCCCCGCCACTTTAAAAAACGTATCACAGCGGGGGATTTGTTAAAAACTATTTTAAATACACAGATAAAACACGGAGTTCATTTTATCCAACGAAGATACGATCTCAGCAGCGAGCGCCACGCAAAATGGCGCAGCAGGCGAACGCTTTGACTTTTTGTGATAAAACATATAAACTACAAGCAAAACGTTGGTGTAAAAATTTGAAAAGATTGCCTTTATAAGTCATTGAAAGCCCGCCGTGAAGCGGCGCGGAAATACATTCGAGTTTTTGCGACGCGTAACAATTTACTCTCAAATATTGAGTTTAAGGTTTTCAAATTGTGTAAGGAATATTGGATTCTCGCTTCCTGTGAAGCAGTGCTTGTTTTGTGTGCTGTCACAATATTTTTTGGAGAATATTTCGCACATGACAGAGTGTAAGAAACATCAAGTACTAATATTAATTTAAAATACTCATTCAATAAAATCTACTCATTCACGCCTCAGTCATTATTTAACCTTTGTATTGTTTAATTAATTGATGATACACAATGCCTTTGAAAGAAGCTTAGCTGAATAATTAATCATATTAACTTATACTGCACAAACAAACATGATAATCATATTCTCAACGCACGTGCAATCATCCAGTATCTCCTTGACCCGTTCCTTTACATCATCAGGTATTTCTGGTGAGTTCATCAAGTCAGGACATGCCGCTAATGCCAACACCTGCAAATTGCGTGAAATTCAAAAATTAAAGTAGGAAATCCTTGATTTATTTAAAATGTTTCCAATTACAAAGAGTTCCAGTTTACACCAACGGGTTTTGTTTCTCTAATAATCTATATAAATAAAAAAGAACCCTTATTTCTCTTCTACACATGTAACGTTTAAAAAAAATTCTTTCATGATTAGAAAACTGCCATTATACATAAGTGACATAGGCTATGTATGTACCACAGGTGAAACCGGGGCGAATAGCTATTAAATATGTAAACCATGAAAAACGAGCATTTCAGCTCTTTTAATAACATTTCCCAACTGTTTCAATAACATATCTGATGATAAAGTTACCTACCTGTCTGACGAAGGTGATGGGTTTCTGACCGAGCGCTTGGCAGTCGCCGATGTTTGCGCGGACCACGCGAGAGAATGGCTTCGACACACCCTTTGGTAAAAACAAGCAAATAAATGATTACAATAATATTATGTATACTCATTGTATAATTAACATTATAAGACTGTGTTATAAGCTATCACCCACTGGTATTTAATTGGTGAACGTGGCTACAAATTTGTTCATGGGTGAACGTGGCTACAAAACTCATAAGTTGTGGTTTATAAACCCTTATCGTGTGAAGCTGCATTAATTAATTATCATACTATGTACGCTACGGTTTCCATTATATTCTCTAATTATCCATCCATCTCTATTCCATTAATATTTTTTTTTTTCTTTCTCTCTTTCTAATCTTCCATCGTCAACAAACATTGATATAAACTGTACTATTAAATAATAATAACGAAACATCAATGTTTATTTTTATAATAGGCTCGCTCCACCCCGCCACGGTTCACTGTAGCACATTATGATTGCATGGACGAGAAGTGAGGAAAATGGAAAAAGAAATATTTTTGAAGCATGTATATCGTGTCAAAGAGCTCCACTGATGCAGAACTTTGAGTTTTTGAAGCGTAATAAAATCATCACAAACAAATAAGATAACATCAACCACAACAAAGTTAAGGAGCTTTTCATCAAACAACGAAACAATTTAACGCATGCTGTGCATTTTAATTGCATTTATAGACTTTTTGTATTATTTTGCAAGCTTTGGAAAATGTCGGTTACACTTAGCGGAGTTATCGTATATTGCTTATTCCTCCAACCTGTAGTCACTAGACCAAATTAGTATAAGTATATAAACATATACTTATACATATAAACCGACCTATCTACTTGCGTCATTACATAAATGGATATACATAATTGTTTTATGTTTGTACAAACAAATTGTATGACTTTAAAGAAGCAAATAATTATATTTTTGCCGTCAAATACAAATATCGCAATAAATTATGAGGAATAATTAAAATTCCGATATTTAACTGATCTGCGCTGATACACAATACTGCTGTATAAACATACTGTATGTACGTGTATACGGACAGACACCGCAACCAGCCACGGCAATAAATTGGAAATTAATTACAAACAAACAGAAATATGAATTAAACGCACACAGTTAATTGGAGATATATGATTCGTGCACGGGCGTGGTGTACGCCGCTTTTAAACAGCTAATGCGCTATGCAAGTCGGAGGTACTTAAAGATAAGTGCCATATTGTTGTTAGCCGTATGAAATTCTACAAATTTTATTTCTATGTACTAGCTTTTCATCCGCGCCTACGACCACGATATCAAAGCAAATCCCCTTGGTGATGCGATGTTTCACTGCGGTAAAAGGTAACCTATATTATAGCTACCTTATCCATAACTATCTCTGGATACAAAAACAATATCATAAAATCGTTCCGTTACGACGTAAAAGACAGACAAATGAATAAACGTACTTTCACATTTATAATATCAAGTTGGGATTTCTCATCATACGGATGTTCGCATATATAAACATATGATTGTCTTGTTGTCCCACTATAAAAAATTAATTTCCTTAGAATAGGTGGCGTTATGGGAGAAGATTTATTTTAAATTTGGGTATTGCCCAAACAGTAAACCGATGTAAAACCACACGAGCTAGTAAGCGTGTATGACACAAGGTATTGTTAAATTTACACCAACGCGTAACGTTCGTTTAAAACTTTCTCGTTTACCGGCAGAATGTAGTTTTAACGGGATATAGTACAGTTTAATGTGTTGCAATTTGAAACTAGCTATTATATGCTACCTTTACGCCCGCGGCTTCGCTCGCGATGTCCAAAGAATATCGCGTTTGGATGAGATTTTTAACCGAAATAAAAAGTACCCCATGTCACCTAGCCAGAAAAACACATTATCGTAAAAACGCTCCGTTGCGACGACAATAATTATGATATATAGCTGTGCCAGGTGGTTTCACCCGTGGACAAATAATAAAAAAAAACTGCCCATAGTATTTTAGGCTATTTTTTTATTTAAACGTTTTCCCTTAGTGCAGTTCAATAGAATTCAGACGATGCTTTGGTTACGGCATATCGCTATCGTATTCGTAAGAGAGAAACAAATGGTCTTTCGCATTTATAATATTGATAGGAATTAAAGTAAAGATTGTTGTTTTTCTATTTTGTGTCTCGACCCGCCAAAAATCTATAATGCTTGTTACCTTTTGCCCGGGTTGCCTGGAAGAGATCACTTCTGAGTGATAAGGCCGCCCAACAAATTGTACTCTTTCTTTTTTACTTGTTACTGTTAGTTATATATATATATATATATATATATATATATATATATATATATATATATATATATATATATATATATATATATATATATATATATATATATATATATATATATATATATATATATATATATATATTTTAAGTTTCCTGTACAATTATTTGTTAAAGAGTAATAAATAAAAAATAAAATAAATAAATATTATCAGGATTCCGAACGATCCAATTTCCGAACTGAACTTTTGTTGCAATTTATAAAATGAAATTCGTATTATAACAGCAGAATTTCCTATTATATCAACTGGGTCACTGTCATTGGTGAAATGTTATGTTAAATGTTAGTTTCCGAATTGAGATTTATAACGTAGTCAATTCAAGGTATAATATAACAATTTTTCCAATAAATTTAATTAAAATTCATTAATTAAGCTCCGAACATGTATTTGTTTGGTTTGTAGAGAGTTAATTAAAAATTTGATTCACTAAAGAAATAATTTCTAAAATGAGATGTATAAAAATCAAGTTACTCATATAATATTAATTTATGAATATTGTTATGTTTAATATTATATACGGTTGATGCTAAATTTAATGTTTTTTTACGCAAACAGTATCTGAAAATCTATACGTTCCATTAATCCCGTACGTACACCAAGTCCGGACACCCTGTATATATTATTATTAAGGGAAAATAAATGGCTGATAAATTCTTAAATAAGAGAGAAATCATAAAAACAATCCTAAGCGGGTTCTAATCCTGCCTTGTGTATTGAACACAAGGCGGGATTAGAACCCGCGTCATTTTGCCAAACCATACCAACGCCAAGCCTTCCAGCGACCCGTGATACCGCCCAAACAATCGAATTTCTTCTACTCTTTCTGTTACATCTACCTAAGGTACACCTCACGCCATCTATTGAAATGATTAGGAGCTATCACACCCAATACGAAACATTATTTCAATGATTACAATATTGTATCGATGGAACGCGGCCTTTTTTTAATTTAATTTTAAGTTTTGAACACTGAAA
>NC_052108.1:120821-129561 GCF_012273895.1 Zerene cesonia
ATATGTCTGTCAGTCAAAAAGAGCAGACGGCAGGTGCCATTCGACGCAGCGCCGCGGGCTACGCCTGATAGAAATGCTCACTGGAAAATCTATCACATGCATGTTTACGAAGCCATTTCTAACAAAAAAAAACTATTTCATATTGAGTTTTATTTACTTAAGTTTGCTATTTATTAACAATTCGCCTGGATGATACGCTACCATTGTTCATATCCTTTATATTCTTGGAGTTAAGTCGAATGTTACTAAAATATGGAAATTGTTTTGTGAAAATAATTATTTGTAACAATTTACTCCCAAGTGTTTCGCGGAAAACAAATCTTACTCAAATGTTTATTACGTTTCGGACAGAATCCATTAAAAAATCTATCGACCATTTGTATTTGCAGTCATTACGGCGGCAGTAAAGATCGGCGTCGGCTATAAAAGGTAATAAGGGATTACAAAGTCGTAAAGGGCATAATTTTGGGTCCAACAACGATAAATGGGTCGGAGTCGCCGGATAAATATAAAAATCACGTTATTACATTAGCCGGGTCACTGCGTACATTATACCATTTTATGTTGTTCTATTAATCAATCACGCGATGAATTGTATATTATTAAATAAACGTTATCATGCAATAAGACAAGATTTTTTTTTGACGTAACAAAAATGTATTCGACTATTTGGAACCGTTACGTTTGTTTTTCTCATAATTTAACTCTTAGCAAAATGTTTTAAAGCATGTAAAACCATACACGTGTTACACATTGCTATTTCATCTTTAAAATTAACCTCTAAAATTATGTGATGTACCTTCTTTAAATTTTATATCTCATTGATTAAGCAGAGTACAACCTGGAGATCGAATTAAATCATAAATAAATCATACTAGTCATAAACATCGTCCATAAAATGTTATCTTATTTATATTGTAAATATTACAATGTTCACTTGTAACAAAGTAAATATTTATTTATTTATTTATTTATTTATGCTTTATTGTTTTGGAATAATTACAAATTGAGACTTAACCTAGGGAACATTATCACAAGTGGCGGTCTTATCGCTAAATAGCGATTTCTTCCAGACAACCGGTTGTACTAAGAGAAGTTAAAATAGAGGATAGGAGTAGGGAAGAGCATAAATATAAATATATATACTACTATATACGAAAAAAAATAAATAAATAAAATTTCTTATATAAACTTCAATACAGTTTAAATATATATTATATTATCATACATATATACATACACAAATAGATGTAAATAGCTACATACATAAAAATAATGAATATAATAAAAAGTGAAATATAATGAATATCATAAAATTAACAGCTTATCACAATGTACGTTTAAAAATTAACAAATATATATTTTATATGAAGGAGCTGATGATAATAAATCATGCATATTCTAAGTACCAACAAAAACAACATAAACACAAAATACGAAAACAATAATTTAATCATATTTCACAAAATGACTTATAATAATATAATTATGTGCACCCAATAACATATTTTAGAGTTACAGTTATTTATAGAGTAGATTAATAATGTATATATCGAGATTAGAAATTATGCTATGTAATAGTCATACATCCACTGAAATGTTTAACTGAGTGAGCGAATTCGGTTCTATTTCTAGTTATCGCCTACAAACTCCTTAAAATAAAACCTATAAAATTGTAAAACTGGTGATCCGTTTCAATAAAGCCAAGTAGTAAAAATCACTAACGCAAGATAAAGGCGTCTGCGATAAATCGTCGGTCAGAGACTGGACTAATGAGTGGAGTCTTATATAATGAAGTTAGGATCGATTATCCCGGTCGAGCCGCTGGCCGCGGGCCAAGCGCGTTCTTGGGAACCTGCTGAAGCCTCGTTCTTGAGATGTATTTAAATCGATTGCACACGGTAAGGCGGTGTTTACATGAACGTGTTTGTAGAGCACTCTATTAACGCTTTATTATCAATGTCTCCCACAATGTCTAAAAATACTATATGTTACAGAAGTTTTGTACGTGGTAGTCGAGCACGCTTCGGCACGAATTGGGCCAGCTCGCACCGGGGAAGTACCACACCCCCACAGAAGACCGGCGTGAAATAGCATTCTGCTGTGTTTCGTTCGGTGAGTGGGGGAGCCGGAGGCCCATATCCCTTTCCTTACCCTTCCCAGTCCTTTCCTTTATTCCTATCGCCAATCCTTTCTTAATCCCTTCCCAAAAAGTCGGCAATCCATTTGTAGAGGCGTAAGGTCTGCAATGGACCTTATGCCACTCCAAATGTTCATGGGCGGTGGTAGCGCTTACCATCAGGCGTCCCACCAGCTCCATTGCCGACTGTAACATAAAAAAAAAAGTTCCAATAAACATTTTCACGAGAATTTTGTATATTAAAGAATTTGGTACATAAGTGTCGAGTACTCTATTATATACCTAATTCTTTAATTTTTAAATGTTAAAGTTTGAGAGTGAGCACTAATTAATCCAAAAATAGGAGTCGCGGAACTCAAGAAATGAAATTCCTGGAATTATTCCGAAGCATTATGATTTATACTATTTGTCATGATAATAGAATTTGAGCGCGATCGCTGGAGCGTCTTGCGCGCGCTCCGACCAGCCGGAATATCGGATTATACCCAATACCGAGAGGTTTTAATGAGACAGCCTGTGGTGCGTGGTGTTGCGTATAAATTGTTATTAAATCAAGAAGCATTATTCATAAAATACAATATACAAATATTTTTAAGAATATTGTTCCTAAACATTAATTTAAAGGTTTATAAAAGTTCAGAACAAGTCGAGGATAAGGCAACATATGTCTTTATACGTTGCAGCATGAGGCGTTTAAACTCAATGTAACAAAAATATTTGATTAAAAGCATCCACACATGCGCCTCCTTGTACCAACGTATATTCGTGTACCTCTATCAATTGCGATGATATTTTAAAAGCGTTTTTATCAGTCTTATTTACGTAATATAGGTAAATAAACCGCAGAAGATTTGTTCCGAGAAGGTCGAATTTCGTCTGTTATAACCAATTATATATTTTTTTAATATTTGTATGAAATCCTGCTTCGTATACAGCCAGCCTTAGGATATGTAGGATGTAGGAACTGACCTATGCGATGGGTTCCCGCCAACTCGGTAATATATTGCCTAGAGGACAATCAGGGTTTTTGTAGAGTGAAATAAAATTGTCAACAAAAGGCTTCGGTTGTGCTGACTCTTCTTTTGTCGGTTCGGTTCGAATTACATCGTGTTTTTCTGTATTTGCCTGAATGCAATTACCATTTATCTTTTGCAAATATTATGTGATTATTTGCGGATGTCGTAAGCTTTTATAAATTCAACGTTTATTTACAATATAATGCCGTTATGTGTCGTAATGTTGTGTAATTTTTTAACATATGTCTAAGCTTTTGTTAATCAAATGTATATTATACAGCTATAATAAATTTCCTGACATATTTCTTACCATTTTAATAAATAGGATAAATATATAATGACATATTATGTTTAAGCCGTACCAATATATTTCAATATAAAAGCGGAACTGCAATTTTAATACAGAAAAAAACGTTAACAATTTTTACATCAAACAAGTCATTGGCTAGATAGCTTCCGAAACAGTCGGTTAGTCGGCAAACAAAAAAGTTTCGTCCACACAATATGGAGGTAAAACGAGGTCCATTGCATTTTCCAACGCTCCATTCGAAATTGATGTTTTCGGTCAAAGGTAACCGAAAGAAATGGGCCACTAGCGATCACAATAGCTGGCATCTGCCGCTGGCGGCGGCTGCACTGCTGGTGCACGCCAGCTGCCACTGTGCACGACACGTAACGTACCAATACATATAGTTTACTTTATTTTAACCAATTTGAAGTACTACATGTTATTATTTTAGAGAACCTATGTAATATTTTTCGTCAAGTTTTGGAGTCTGTGAGCCGTAATTCATCCCTCCGTCCTCATAACAATAACTTATTTTTCTAAAATCGAATAAAAGTAAACAGTGTAGTCAATATTAATAACATCATTTGCAGCTCAATTAATATAACAATCTATAATATATCAAGGCAGATCAACAAAAAAATATGTTATATGTATATATATATATATATATATATATATCAGGTTATATATACATATATATATATATATATATATATATATATATATATATATATATATATATATATATATATATATATATATATATATATATATATATATATATATAACCTGAGGACTGTTATATTGAAATACAAATATGTAATAAAAAATTATGTATGAATATGTGCCTATCTTTTAACAAACCACCAGCACCAGGGCTATTTCAGACGCCATAATATTTAACTACTTCACGAAACGATCTTATGTAACTCCATACAAATTTATCCTTGTATGTGGTAGTCGAGCACGCTTCGGCACGAATTGGGCCAGCTCGCACCGGGGAAGTACCACACCCCCACAGAAGACCGACGTGAAATAGCATTCTGCTGTGTTTCGTTCGGTGAGTGGGGAAGCCATATCCTTTTCCTTCCCCTTCCCAGTCCTTTCCTTTATTTCTTTCGCCAATCCTTCTTCATTCCTTCCCAATTTAAAGTCGGCAATCCATTTGTAGAGGCGTAAGGTCTGTAATCGACTTTGCGCCTCTACAAATGTACATGGGCGGTGGTAGCGCTTACCATCAGGCGTCCCACCAGCTCCATTGCCGACTGTGACATAAAAAAAATATATATATCCACTATTAAGTTAAAATGTAACACATTTTTCTATGTATACTTGATATTTCATAACGTTATAGCTGTTACAATTTATATGGGGCGTTCATGAAAAATAAAAACTTCTAAATTGCTTAATTTAACAATTAAACAAAAAAAATATTAATACATCTACGTATTCATTATTAATTTATATTCATATGTTTAAAGTATGTATTCTAAACTAAGTTGCTCTTGACGTTAAATCATGCATATGGCGCCATCTAGTCACAAACTGGTCAATCAAGCTAAACATCAGACAAGACCTATAGAAAAATATATACATTAACTTGAGTCATTGAAATCCTACCTATTTAAGGTGTTAAATATTTTTCTAGATGTGTATTAAAATAAAAATTCACTCGCTGCACTTTTATTTACTTATTAAATTTACGACTGCATTCGGAACACCATCGTCGGTAATAGTTTAAGAATCTAAACATCCAAAATGCAGTTTCATCAAGATAACTATAGAAAGTATAAATTATGAACTGTAATATTAAAATTAAAATCATGAGCATATCAAAACGAACTAAACAATAAGCGAAACATTCCGAAAAGTACTGCATAATATTCGCAAACAACGTAAACGCGTACGTAAGAGAGCGATATGGATTAAATAAAGCGGAGTTTTGAACAAAAGGCCGCAATGTATTGTGATAACGTATCGCTGGCGGCGCAAACACGCAGATAAATCTTGCGAGACGAGCCCGTCGCGCCTGTCTCCCGAATGTCTGCTTTTATTGTTCCGCCCGTGACGCGTGTACACTCTACATACATAGCTGTATATAGAATGAATCTTAATCGTAAAAGGTACATATTCTTACAATTTCTGGATTGTTTGCGAGAAGTTGGTTATGGGCGATGGAACAGCTTTCTACTTTAGTATGGTTCTTTAACTGGTTTTGTTATCTATAAACTTGAAATTTTGAATATATACGATTTGTACCTAGAATAAAATAAAAATTATCATATAAAATAATGATAGATATGCTTATGTGACATACTTATTACATCCGACTTTGGTTTTGAAATTGATTCCTGAAATAAGACACACCGATTACCCGTATGTACCACGGGCGCGCCTTAAATTAGTCAAAAAACTTTTTCACTAAAGACTTATTTTGATCGGCATAAAGCTTTGACTGTAGCGTATACTGAAATAATACCTACACTACCTTACGACTGAATTTAATTCCGACCCGAAACGTAAGCATACATAAATAATTTGTTTCTTTGATAAACAATACTCGGGACCGAACTAAAAGCACCTTACAGTATAATTCAAAGGAAATAAAGACAATAAATTTATAGCAGTAGACCTCCGAGAGGACACGCTGTACGCTCAATCTCGACCCTCTGTCTCCATAGGGCCCGCTGGCTATCATTCTTAGAGGTTATTTATTGGTCAATATAACGCGTGTTTAATCTTTTTATCAATAATTAAGTAGTTTTCTTTTATCTTTATTATTATAGATCGTTTAATACTTGCTGACGAATATGTTCAGACTCAAATATTAATTTATGGTGTTTTTTTTTTAATGAAACCGTCGAGAACCGTCTATCTATTAAAATAAAAAAAACCATTGAATTAAATTATCCAATCTGTCTGTTTCTGTTATACATATAAGGACAGACAGAAAGAAAGATGGCGGGAAGCTACTTCTTTATACTAGGAAATTATAATGTGTATCTCATTCACAATTCTTCAAAACATAAGGAAATTCCTATCATACAACGGTACATATCCTATTATGAATCTAATAAAAATATTATATACTGATTCCCACTATCCTTACGCTTAAATAAAAATTTGAAAATGGACCTCATTTACCTAGGAAAACAATTCAAAAAGAAGTTGGTATATCATACAAACCTTCTCCAATTCCCGTTCTATCTGCTGAGCCCTGTCCACGATGGGCCCGCGCACCGCATACCGAATATTCAATAACTTTTTATTTAAATTATCACTAGTTAAACACTTTTCTAACTTCATGTTTTTTCTTTCTAGTTAACTGTCTAAACTGCGCGCAAACTGCAGAAACCTGTATTTATATTTGATCATTGCAATACGGTGATTCCCATCTCAGATTTACCTAGTCGTATTTACAATCGATATATTGACTGTTATGTAATTAGTTCTTATGTAAATAGGTCTTATTGGAAATTATTTAGCGGGAAATTAAAAATTATATGCACTGTTTTAGCGGGAATAAGACAATGACGATGCACTGCTATTCATTATGATTCTTCATATAGATTAGAATATTTAATGCAATAAAGTAGATAAAATAAAATATCTCATGTATAAATTTCAATAGAAATTACATATTCACCGCGATCAGAAGTAAAGTGAAAGAAAGATAAACATAATTCGAATTTATTTCCATGCATGTAAAGTTTATAGCCAATATGAGAGCTATTTTAATAATGTTGGTGGAAAAATATTGGCATGATTTTATGAACAATGTTATTATTTCCCAATACCCTACATGATTTTTCATTGTTTGCGTAAATTAGAATTCGTATTATTACATTTCAGAATTATGTTATTTTCTAAACAAAAAACGTTATTCAAGATAATGTCTCAATACAGCGAGTCGTTATCAAATTTTCATTTACTTTTCCTGGTTTTTTGTTAAATTTTCGCAACAAAACATCCCGCTTAATTAAATTATCAAATCTAATGAATCTATTCTAAAATTGATAAATTAGTTCAGTCGTATTACAGTGACCTAATACTCTCACTAAACCCATTAATACATATGTAACAACAACCAGTAACGACGTAAAAGAAAACAAGAAAACTAGCCATAAATCTACAGTAATGGAAGTTTCGATAGAAGCACTTCTATTGAATTTTCCCAACAAATTCAGAAACAAAAAGCCGCAAGAAAAAACACTTTCGCACGCAAATATTTCATCCCATATCCCATAACGGTGTTTATCCGTTTTATGAACAGGAAATTTAGGAAATTACCGAAAATTTTCGCGACACCCGCGTGTTTCGGAAAATGGCCTGTATCAGTTGGTAATAAGGCGTATTGTCGTGTTACGAAATTGGCATTCAATCGATCTGCGGCGGCTTTCCTTGTGTCGAAAATGTATGCTTTTAGGGTTGGCATAGTTGGGTAATTTCATATATATATTCCGTAGGTATGCGTAATATAATTATTAAATGACGGGATATAAAATTAAATACATTTACCCAGAGTACCGTAATATTTTGTTTATTTAAAACAAATACGCTAATCTCAGAAACTACTGGACCGATTTCACATGACCCCTTGTCATAAGCTAAACTACGGGCGTAGCCGAGCGGACAACTAGTTACATTTCAAGTAAATTGTATCATTAATTTTTTGCCACAATCTGTATGGGGCGGCCTAATAAATATATTGTTTAAATTATTAGATAATTGTTCGTTTCTATAGCATCCCTATATTACATATTATTTGTTTGCTCTATTAATAGATTATCCAGAAAAATGAAAAGCAATATTAAGGCGAAATGAAACCATCTTATAATGATACAGAATAATTATCTTTGCAATTTAGCGGATGATAGGTAACGGTTTTAAATTTTGCAATGTAACATCCTACTTCCTACTAATATTACAAATGCGAAAGTTTGTAAGGATGTGTGTGTGTTTGATGCTCTTTCACGCAAAAACTGCTGAATTTATTGTAATGAAATTTGGTACGTAGACAACTGGACAACTGGAATAACATATAGACTTTTTATCCCGATATTCCTAGGGGACACGGACTTACGCGGGTGAAACTGCGGGGCGCAGCTAGTATTTATGTAATGTAATTATGGTTAACAAATAGTTGAACTGTCAAATATATCAGAACTAGATATTTTTTTTAATGGGACACAAAAGACACTACACAGCTTTCTAGAGAAAATAGTTTAAAAAAACTAAAAAACACGCTTTTCAAGCACATCAAACTAAAAACTATAAAATAATTTTTAATATAAG
>NC_052108.1:130561-152500 GCF_012273895.1 Zerene cesonia
TGGGAGAAAAACGGGTGTGAGTTACATACATACAAACATACAAGTGAAGCTAATAAAAGCGTGTTAAAAAGAATCATTGAAATCAATTTACCCAGTCAATAGCTCTGAGGTATCAAACCCAAAATACAACCAATAAATAACATCCTCCTTTTTTAAGTCGGTTTCAAATCTCGCCATTATTTTTCTTTAATGACCCTTTCTACCTATAAATAGGTTAAATAATCACCTATTAAATTCTCAAGCATTTCTAAGTGCATACACAAATAACAATACAATAATATAAACAATGTAATTACTCGTGCAACCAGACACAATGTACGATAACCCTGTCTCTCTATCAGATATTATAAGATCCAAGTTTCCTTATAGCACGGTACTTTACCAGCTTGCGATTGAAGGGACTATACCGTATTACGGGGGCAAAGACCACGAGGGGTCATTTATGGTTAAGTCTATCTTACGAAACTCTCACTTACGAAATACATAAAGTTTTAAAAACCTGAAAACTTAAAAAATTAGTTAACATGCAGTTTGAGGTTTTGAGAGGAACCTTTTTTATTTTTGTGTGTTTGTAAAGTTTTCACGCTAAAACTGCTGAACCGATTTAAAGCAGGTGATTCTTTACTTGCTCTGTCATAAAAAAATCTATACACCATTAGCAAGCTACCATTAAGGTATATTTGTAGCACGAGCGAAGCCAGGGCAAACAGCTGGTTTAGTATAAAACCTAATGCAGATAATGTAAATATCGACACAGGCCTTCTCAAGTTACAAGTTTGTCAAACGTTTTGTTTTATTTATAATACGAGCAAATAATATATATTGTATTATAAGTAAGTCACATATGAAGGTATAACCAAAAGGAATTGCCTATATTTATTTATTATTATTATATGGAATTCTCATTGCGACAGATTTACAACAAATTCACCCGCGACTTCCTTTATACTTTATTACAACAGCTAACAGTAGATACTTCATAGATACTAATTTCCATTCCTTATTATATGATGTGGTAGTCGAGCACGCTTCAGCATGAATTGGGCCAGCTCGCACCACACCCCCACAGAAGACCGGTGTGAAATAGAATGCTGCTGCCCACCCACCGCACAAAATAGGTGGGGGAGGCCCATATACTTTTCTTGCCCATTCCCAGTCCTTTCCCTTATTCCAGACTTCAGTCCTTTCTTAATCCCCTTTCCAGTTTGAAGTCGGTTATCCATTTGTAGAGGCGTAAGGTCTGCAATCGACTTTACGCCTCTCCAAATGTTTATGGGCAGTGGTAGAGCTTACCATCAGACGACCCACCAGTTTCATTGCCGTCGATATCATAAAAAATGAGTTCAAGACAAAAAGATACAATGTTTTATCCAAGTTCTAAATATATGTATTTAGACATACATAATATACAAATGATAGGTACAATAGATATACTTCATGCCAAAATATCGTTGCATTTAACAAAAAGATAAAATGAAGTAATTTTTTCAAATCACTATTTGCCTTTGCTTATCACAATTCTTGAAAGTTATAAAAATGCATCGTCAATCGATAAGAAAAGCAACTTGTAAACACATAGCACGCGCTCGGTGACTATGCCGTGATGCTATTGATTTGCCCAAGAAAAACAATTTGGTGCCAAGACTATTTAAAAAAATGAATAAAACAAAAACGAAGATCAAGCTTAAATGAGAGAATCAACTAAATTGTATATAATAATCGTGATCATAATTGGGAAAAGATAAAAAGATTAACTCATGAAATTATTTTATTTAATTACAGTTTGAACTAAATCTCCACGTTTAAAGTGGATAAAAATCAAGTCTAAAGGAGTCGATCACCTGTCGGTCACATACCAACATACATACAAACATACAGGTGGAGATAATAAAAGCGTGATAAAGAATTAACTTACTTTATCACCTTTCACTGTCACATTGTGTGGCGTAGTTATTGGATAATAATTTGGCACTTGCGGGTAGAAGACATTGTAGGTGAAATTCCTTCGGTTAAAAAGCTGGCAACCCTCTTACTGGTGGTATATCATAGATAAATGAAGAGATTTCATCCATCTGTTTTAGCATAGTATCGCACGATGGATGTGCTACCGGACAGGAAAATACAAAATAAAATAAAAAAATGAATACATATGTTTATTAACAATATAACAATCTCAATGGTACAGCGGGAATGTCGCACTTCAATCGTCACTATTTTCAACTCTATTTCAATAAGTATAAAACACACTTTCAAATGCAATATATTTTATTTAATTTCTGTAATATCGGTTAAGTTTTTATAACATTTAATACTTGTTTTTCACTTTTTAGGAACTGTTTTTAAAATCAATAAAAATGCATATTATATTAGATTCATAGAAATGGCACGACCGGACTAGTCTCAAATTCATAATAAATATTGTTCCTGTGAAATATTTACCACTAAAATGATTTATTTTTCAAATGTTATATTTGAAAAATTAATCAGTTGCCGTCAATATTATACGAAAAGTGTTTAAGTAAATGTTTGTATAAATTATAAATAGGCAATATCAATAAAAAACATATTTGAAAAGCACACAACCTTCAGAAGGTTAGAAGTATTTTTGACGATACAAAAATTCACAAATTTTAACAAAAACAATAATATTATAACAAAACTATAAAATACGATATTGTATTGAAACAACCTCAACATCCCTTGTCACATTCGTTTTACGATATTTCTTTCGAATACATTATAATGAGCAAAATTATATATCATTTATCTTTTAAAATTTAGCCGTTCCTACTAAAATAACATAAAACTCACAGCAATCGGTGTGCGTTGTCAAGCACGTGTCTAGTCTTCATAATTTCGACTGAGACCTAAGATATAAGCTAGGTCTTAACATAGTATCACTATACCTGTTGGTAAACTTTGTAAAATAATAATAATAATTAAAATTAAACGCTGGACAGGGGAAAAATCGAATTTCTTACAAAACCCAAACAATTTAAGTTAGGTAACAAAAAATGTGTTATGAAATTTAATTATTAAATAAAATTACATGAAAAAAGACAACTTAGTAGGGCATATTTTTCATTAAATATTCATTCAAACATACACATATAGATATTATTGACTAATACCTAATTGTTGTATAATTTTACGCAAAAAAAAATGTATTAGAAACAGAGCCAATTTTCGACTTGTAGGACAGACATGAAATTTACACATGACCTTACAATATAACCATTATTATTGGCATTAAGCAGTTATACGCATTCTTTAATTCCCAACAAATAGAAGGCACGAAAACACCTCAAAAATTTCCTTCTCCCCTCCAACGTGCATATAACAAAGAAAAAATTAAAAAAATTAATCACATTTCCGCAGATTGATTACGCGATTGTTGTTTACGCGTGCTCCTTGGTGAAGTTCTCGTGGAATTTCCGGAAAATGTCCAACATTTCCTGCAGCAGGTCCGGCTGCGGCAGGATGGTCGTGCGGAAATGGTACGTGCCGGGCCTCTGGCCGAAACCCGAGCCTGGCACTATGCAGATACCTGAACGAATCATTCATTTATTTAGGACCAACATTTTATCAGTAATATGATAAAAACAAAAATTAATAATATAAAATATAAAACAAATATGAACTCAAATAATAATACATTGCAAGTGCGAAAACTTCTTAGAAAATTAATTAAAATTATACAATTTAGAAAATAAAATTCATATATTGTTAGAAATAAAACAGGGGCTGTGGTTAATTTTCGTTTGACGGTAATAAGATTGTGTTGTAATTCTACACAACTGTTTAATTGATGCAGTCAATTGATAGCAAATCGCAGCCGGGCACGAAGGCTTTTATCAAAGTGAGGGTAGTTGGGACGAACCTTGAATAATTCACTGTTTTTTGAGCTGAGCTGGTGGTTCGCCTGATGGTAAGCGATCACCACTGCCCGTGGACAGAGCAGAGATAGTACATCTACGAATGCGCTGCCCGCTTTCAAAGGGAAAGGGATAAGGAAAAGATTGACCACTGTAAAGAAGGAATGGACTGGGAAGGGTTAGGAAAAGGAAACGGGCCTCCCACTCTCCCACTCGCCGAACGAAACACAGAAGGGTACTATTTCACGCCAGTCTCCTATACGGGTGTGATACTTGTGCTGCGATCAGTGCCAATTCGTGCCGAAACGTGCCCGACACAGTCAAAACATATAAATAAAGAAATAATATCTATAAGGACATCTAACCGGTTTGCTCGAGCAGGCGGAACGCGTAGTACACGTCGGGCGCCTTGCCTTCCTTCTTGGCCGCCTCGATGGCTTTGGGCGGCAGCGCTATCTGCGGGAACGCGTACATGGCGCCCTGCCGGCCCGCGCGGGACGTGTCAGTCGTGGGGAATTATCAATGTATTGCCAATTTCTAACATGCTTTAATGATACGAATCAACGTCTCACTTGCTCTTCTGAAGACGCGTAAGGATATAATTTAATCCGATTCCAATCAGGATAAACTTAAACATTCATTTGTTTAATTAAATTTCTAATATTTAGAAGCACGATTGAATCGTCATAACATAAGATAAGAGATATTACTAAGACAACAGATAATAAGATAAAAATTTTTTATGTTTTATTTTCCCATGTATATGTGCGTGTGAGTGCATCTGCGCGTGCTTGTGTGAATGGGTTCATGTGATACGTGATGTGTATGTACATTTGCGTGCGTGTATGTGAGCGTGTACGTGTATACGCGTGGGACGTGTTTGTTCACGCAAGTGTGTCTACGTGTGAGTGCGTGTGTACGTGTATGACGTGTACGTGTGTGTCCGTGTGTCTGTGTGTGCGTGTGTACGTGTGTACGTGTGTGGTGTGCACGTGTGCGGTGTGTACGTGCATGCGCGTGTGTACGTGTGTGGTGTGTACGCACCTGCACGACGTTGCAGCTGAAGCCCTCCATGGCGTTGAATGTGTCTGCGATCATCTTGGCGCGGCGGTCGAGCGAGCGCAGCACTTCCGTCTTCTCCTTGATCCACAGCTCGTACGACGGCTCGCCGGCCGCGGGCGGCTTCGCCTGCACATCGTGTATTGCATATATTAGAATTATGTCCGACTGCCATCAGTGGGAATATTAGAGAATGTTGACGACATTTTTTTGTTCATGTTACAGCGGGTAAGTTAGCTGGTAGTTCGCCTGATGATAAGCGATCAACACCGCCCATAACCGAGCAGAGCGAATGCGTTTAAAGGAGAAAGAATTGGTTATTGGAAAAAAAGAAATGGAATGAACTACGAAAATTTCAGGAAAGGAAGCGATCCTCCGGCTCCTCCACTCGCCGTACGAAACATTTATTCATACTTATGTAAAGATGGCGAAATTTAACATACCCGTAATTATATATAGTCATAAAAAATAATAAAAAAATTATATAATAGCTGCCAAACGAGTTGACAGCCTGACTTTTTGACAGTTTTTAGTTAACAATATTTCAATGTACACGGTTTTTTTTTTAATAAAAAAACCTTCAACTCACAACAGTATCCACGGCCGCCTGCCCCAGCGAGCTGGGGCACAGCATGGCGGAGATGGCCTTGTACAGGTTGGCCTGCACCTGCGGCTCCAGGTTCACCAGCTCCATCCAGCCCCCGCGCAGCCCGCACTCGCCCATGTAACCCTGCGTGTACACAAATATATTGTATATATCATTATTTGCCAACGGGTAGGCAAAGATATCACATTAGCGAGTAGATAACACATTAGAACTGTATGACTAATTTCTAATTTATGTATAAAATTCTCGTGTAAAAATGTTTGTTACTATATTCATCCGAAATGACTGGACTTATTCACAAGAAATTTCCCTTTGCCTATAGGGTGGATCTGAGAATCGGCCAACAACTTATCATACCCCTAAATGATAAGGGTTGGGCAGAACAGCGTTTGTCTGTTCAACTAATCCTACTTCCCACTAATAATAGTATAAATGCGAAGTTTGTAAGAATGTGTGTGTGTGTGTGTGTGTGTGTGTGTGTTTGTTGCTCTTTCACCCAAAAACTACTGAACCGATTGCAATAAAATTTGGTACGTAGATAGCTGGACAACTGGAATAACATATAGGTTACTTACGCAGGTGAGACCGCGGGGCGCAGTTAGTCTTTTATAATTATGGTGACATGCGTCGCTTACTACTCTTCTAAAATAGCACGTACAAGTAAATATTGACTACTTTCATAGTTTTCTTAAGTCGCGAGAATTTGTCGAGAACGAAATAAAATTGAACTCAATCAGTACAAAAACTAGTAGAAGTCTAATAAATAAATAAAATAAGCCTATTGGTAAATATGTAATATTTTATCGAAGGATATACAATAATAACAACTCATTACTCACCTTACTGATGGACATGAAGGAGGCCAGCTCCATTTTACTGAAGGGTTCACCCATCTCCGTCATCACCTGGAAGTATACACACATATATTAAAAATTTACGCACGTATGTATGTACTGTACAATAACACTATTCAATATAACTCTTAGTAATTGAATTTATTTAAGTGTTCCTAGGTCAAACATATTAAAGTAAACTTCAACGCCATCTATCGAGAGTTTGTTGCGACACGATATATGTTTTCCAACTACTGCTACTTCGCTATATATATATATATATATCTATATATATAAAATTCTCGTGTCACAGTTTTCGTTGCCATACTCCTCCGAAACGGCTTGACCGATTCCTCTGAAATTTGGTAAGCATATTGGGTAGGTCTGAGAATCGGCCAACATCTATTTTTTATCCCGATATTCCTACGGGATACGGACTTACGCGGGTGAAACCGCGGGGCGCAGCTAGTATATATATATATATATATATATATATATATATATATATATATATATATATATATATATATGTATACTTTTATTTTTATTTTTAATAATTAGAAGCATAATAAATAATTAAGATTCATATAATTTTTCATAACTTTTTTTTTATTTGTATCATTATATTTTGTTCTCTTTTTTTATACCTTCTTGGAGATTTTATTTCTATTTATTTTCTTTTTTAGTTATTTTAATTTTTACTTTTTTTGTTACAATATCGTCTCTAATAACGCACCTTCTTGAAGGAGAAGAACTTGCTGCCCTCCGCGTACACGTTGTCCTGGTACACCTCGTCCGCGAATATGAACAGATTGTGCTTGTTCGCGAAACGGATTATCGCTTCGATGTTTTCTCGCGTCAGCACCTGAGGGAAAGAGTTTTTGAAGTGAAACTTCTTTAGAATAGTTGTGATTTTAAACCTGATGCAAGGGAAAAAACGACAGGTAAGAGACACAAATACAACAATGTGTAGAATGAAGCCGGCAAAGAATGAGACAGAAATATAGATACTATTTTATATTTTATATATATTCATCTCATTCTTTTCTTGATTTACTGAAGTTTCACGTCTATCGTGTGTGAATCGCACACACAATCTTTTTTTTTTTTTATAATAAAGCACATTTTTCTTTCTTAGACTCAAACTGAATCATTTGGATTCACCTAGACTTGTTTTGGAAGCGCAGTTGATTGTTATAATACAATGAACTACTATTACTTATCTAAACTAATGTTATAAAGTTGAACAGTATGTTTGTTTATTTGAACGCGCTAATCTCAGGAACTGGTTGTCCGATTTGAAAAATTTCATTGTTAAATAGCTCATTCATTGAAGAAGGCTATAGTCTGTATTTGTACCACGGGCGAAGCCGGAGCGGACCACTAGAGGTTTCCTATAGTTACTTTATACAGATATAACATTGAATATAAGAATTTCATTCCAATAGAAATGACTAATTTTTTGAGACTACAAAGAAACTCAATCTAATTACTTATTAAACCATTGGCAATCTTATCGCTATAAAGCAATTTCTTCCAGAATATTAAACGGTATTAAAAAAATCTATACTGTTAAACGAATTTTGCTATCACTGCGGCAAAAGATCACGTTTACTGGTAACATTATTATATATAATCCCCGGTACACGCGCACCTGTCCCGTAGGGTTGCCAGGGTTGATGACCACGATGGCCCGCACGTTGCAACTCTTGAGGGCCTCCTCTCTGGCGCGCTCCAATTCCTTAGGGTCCAGCCCCCACTGGGCCGACTCGTCCAAGTAGTACCCCACTTGGGACAAACCGTACTCCGCCAGTGACGCTGAGTATAATGGGTACTGGGGTATGGGGATCATTACGCCTGGAATGGGAGAAAATTCGTTTATGTGGTTTATGTGGAAAGTGTAACAATAGTACATATAATATGCTCTAATTATGTTGAATTGCTTTAAGAATACCAAGAAAGTTTAATGACAAGTTTAATAGACGGGGCAGGATTCCAGAAATAAGAAATAATTAAAGATATTGTTCATATACGATAAAAAATGTGACAATACCACGTTAATAGTCCCTAATAGGGCAATACTTTATATTTTTGTTTATTTATTGTGAATATAAAAAATAATTGCGCAATCTACTGAAATGCGCGGATGAACAATGAACTGAACACACGTTATTTATTCATTCATTGTGAATAAATATTTTTATCCGTGACTTTTATTGTTATATTTATTCCTTTGACGTGCATATTCACATATTATCTATCATTTTATGTAGCAGATATACTGAACGAAACTGGCTATTTTTGATAAAAGATTACAGAACATAACATACACAGATAAAACGAATACAACAATAATAAACGGACAGAGAATAACAAATACAATTTCCACGATAACCTACACGACCAAACTAGCATATATTTCATCACATTCATAAGGTCAGCTCATTTATTTCCCATTCAGCGCGATAGTATGGGAGCCACTACGTTAGAGCTCGTTATACGTGTTATATAACTGACGACGATGTTCCGACATCGGTTGTTGTCATTGTATTTTAATTTAAAATATGATAATGAGTGTGATAAATGATTTTTTATTTCAAAATCTAAAACTGTCAAATGCAGTTCCATCAAGAGGCAACAGAACAATGTATCACTATTATTATATAACTTATACAAAACATTGATACACAATTATTTACGATTTCAGTGGAAGTAGCAACAGAAAAAATATGTATTCTATTCTATCTTTTGATTTTTCTTAAACTTTAACCAGAAGATATCACACATTTACAATTTTAAATAATTATGCAATCTATAGTATAAAAGAAATATGTAAATCAAAGACTTCATTAAATTGAAAATTTCGTTTGTAATAGCATGGTTGCATAATTTAATTTACTGATATTGAAAATATTGTGATCTTTTAAGTACAATTATATACCGACGTGATATATCTTATCACCGGTCAACGATCCTAATGCAATAAAGTTAGATTATGTTTTATAAAATTGTTACATATATGACTATATACTTCAAATAATAACACTATACTTGTGACGAGTCGAGCACGCTTCGGCACGAATTAGGCTTCCACGGGGGAAGTAACACACCTCCACAGAAGACCGGCGTGAAATAGCATACTGCTGTGTTTCGTTCGGTGAGTGGGGGAGCCGGAGGCCCATATCCTTTACCTTACCCATCCCTGCCCAGCCCTTTCCTTTATTCCTCTCGTCAATCCATTATTTATCCCTTTACAATTAATAGCCGGCAATCCATTTGTGGAGGCGTCTGCCGGCGTCTACCTCTCCAAATGTCCAAGAGCGGTGGTAGGGCTAACCACCAGGCGACCCGCCAGCTCCATTGCCAAGTCTGTCCGTCTGTCTGTCCGCGTGCAGATGCGCTCACCGGACGGCTTCCCGCCGATGGTGTTGACGAGCAGCTGCAGGCAGTTCTTGATGCCGTTGGAGGCGCCGCCCACGAGGCACACGTTGTTCCAGTCGCTGGGGTGGCCGTCGCGCCGCGCGATGTACTCGGCCACGTGCCGCCGGATCGACTCGATGCCGTGCGACGCCGTGTACGCGCCCACGGATTTGCCGCTGGAATCCGTTTATATTCATAACTATACTAATATTATGAAAGCTGAAGAGTTTTCTTATCTGACCGCAATCAATAAGAAAAATATCTGAACGCAAACAAAAAGAAAATAATCTCAATAAGTACTGGTCCGATTTGAAAAATTCTTTCAGTGTTAGATAGCCTATTTATTGAGGAAGGCTATAAGGCTATATATGTATCACGCGCGAAGCCGGGGCGGACCGCTAGTCATGAATACACTTCAAATCAACTAAATGGCGAATAACACGCTTTAATGACAGAAAAAAATAAATTAAAAAGCGCATTCGGAATCAACTGAATTATCTCACTTATTTTTATTCGATCCCGACAATCCCTATCAGGGTAATAGTAGCCGATAAATAAGTTTTATTTGGCAAAAAAACCAGGTCTGCACATGAAATTTTGATTTAACCTTAAGTAGGTTTTATTACATATTGTTGTAGATACATTTAACTGCTGATTATACTGTACCTAACATTTGTAAGACATACTCATGAAATTATAGTATTGTGATCGATCCGAAAGTGTACAAAGTTTGACTTAAATCCTTTTAAAGTGGTTCAAAATCGAGTCTTGTAGAGTCGGTCACATACAAACTTACAAGTAAAGCTAAGAAAGGCGTGTAAAAATGAAGATATTTACTAATTTAAAATATGGGACGGATTTTTATCAAGCGCAAAATTCCAAAGCGGCTCAGTCTTCCAGGCTGGGAAACAATTTGTATACATTCTTCCCAGCGAGTAGAAAAATAGTGAAGTCCCGTGTCCCCTACTGGGGTATGGGGCAGATGATATACATCTGTTTCACTGATCGATTTTCTTAATGGACACGTAGGTGATCAGCCTTCTGTGTCCTGCCAGACCGATACATTTTTTTTTTTATTGTCCCACCGGGAATCGAACCCAGGACCCCTCGGTTCTACGCTCACGCGTTTACCACTGTACCAAGGAGGCGTCAGCGAGTAGAACTACGGATGATTTATGAAGTGATATATACAATATATAAAACAACATAGCGATATACCGATGGTATCTTATTTTAGGGCTATAGACATACATACATACAAAAATATCACTAACTTCCTGATAAAGCATTTTTTGTCATATAATTTTCATACGTCCTTTGTCATTTTTACTGACTGTTAAGGTAAACAGAACATATCCAGAAATTATAGAGCTGACATTTATATTATAACTAGTTAAAAGGATTCCATTGATGGAACCGGTACAAGTGTATTTGAAAATACATTATAACCGATTTAAAACGCGATTAATTCATTATTATGTAAAAAAAAACTGCTTTAATCCTATCAGGTGACCTTGACCGCAGTATGACCTGACTAAATTTTAAAACGGATTGTAAAACTTGTTTAGTTTTATGATAATTGTTAACCTTGCAAATGTTTAACGACGCAATGGCTTTAATTCTCTTTATATTGTTTCCTTTTAACGATGAAATGAAATTGTTCTATAGTACATATTATATGAAAAAGTACATTAGTATTCAAAATTTTCTCACGAATCATGTTCCTTTAGCATGAAGCATATCACACCCTGAGTGAAATCATTTCTAAGAAAAAAAAAGAAAACATCTACCAACCCCACACAAAACCGATACGGCCCGTGATACGAAGTACCAAAGAAAATCATGTTTTAATTCTAAAATGCAGTGTTTCTAGAGAAACTAAGCAGAATCGGTAGCATCGCGTGACTTATATCTAGACCATAGGTGCAACTGCGACTACACTTACTCCAATGGGCGTATACAACGAAAACACATCCAGTGGCAACAAAAGCAAGTAAGAAAAAAAGCAAAAATACGCTGCGAATTTAGCACCTCCTTTGTTTGTTTGCATTTATTTCACGCAGCACGCGAACGCGCTTCGCGTTAATGATATGGTTTTATGTATCTGGATATAGTAAGGGGTCTTGAGAGTGACATGGACTACTTTTTACGGCAGTTAAAAAATCTAAATCCCATGGGATATCCCTGTGAATACGCGAACGAAGGTGAAGGTGGAAGGCTAATATTATATACAAGCGGTCCGCCCTGGCTTCGCCCATGGTACACATATAGCTTATAGCCTCCCTAAATAAATAGGCTATCTAGCACTGAAAGAATTTTTCGAATTGGACCAATAGTTCCAGAGATTAGCGCGTTCAACCAAACAAACCACTATTCAGCTTTATAATATAAGTTTAGATATTATGGCGAAATATATGTACAGTATTGATTTGGCTCCAACGGAGCCTAGTAACCTTGATATATCGCAGTCGGCAAACACAAATACGCAAAGAAACTCGATCGGTGGAACAGATGTGACATGATCTTACTTATAACTCACTTATATAAGTCTCACGTCTTTCACGACATTGATTTTGATTTGGTTCCTATTAATCTTTACCATTATTTTAAGGCCTCAGCCCCAAATAAACACTAGGCTAGATAACATACCCACAAGCAGCCAGAATGTCGCGAGCTCTCTGCTTCACGTCCTCGGGATAGTCTACTTTGTCTATGATGCAGGGATTCGCAATGCACGATAATACCTGAAAATTATAATTATTTAACTAGCGGTATTCAAAGTTATTTTAATTGGATGGAGAATTTCTTATATCCCTTTCATTGTTTTGGCCTATATCCTTTTCCTTACCCTTCCCAGTCCTTTCCTTTACTCCTCTCGTCAAACCTTTCTTAATCCCTTCCTATTTTAAGTCGGCAATCTATTTGTAGAGGCTTAAAGGCGTTGCAATTGACCTTAAATGTTCATGGGCGGTGGTAGCGCTTCCCATTAGGCGACCCACCAGCTCAATTGCCTAATATGACATAAAAAAGACATATGGTGGAAGATATTTCGACTATATAACCTCAAAAAGAATGGAAATCGAGAAAAGTGGCGTTAAGCCTGGGGGCTGACATGGTTCTAGGGTCTAATATACAATATCCGGTAAACCAAATCGCAAGTGATACACATTATAGTACACATTAACTTGTAAGTTGTATCTTCGCGCAAAATACGTACTAAAATAAATAAACAAAAGAAGTATATGAATATATAGAGCGTAAGTAAAACAATCGTGGAATACCTTAAATTAAATCATCTATTATTAATAGGGTAATAAATAGATACTCACTTGTCGGATAAATGTGATGGGCACTTGTCCCATGGCATGCGCGTCGCCGATGTTCGCCCGAATCACTCTCTTGAAGGGCTTCTTTGCGCCCTGTATAGTGAAAAAACTGAATTAATTGCACGTTTCCTCAGCATATATCATCCCACAATCTACATATTGTATGGTAACTTCACGGAAAAACACTGTGACACTAAATAGAAAATTTTACAATTTCAGTAGAGAACTTCCTGATCCCTCGCTAAAATGCAACTTTTTTCTAGTATAGCTTCACAAATCGTGCTGTTTTTTCTTTAACATACATTGTCTGTATTTTACACACATAATTCATATCTTATCGAAAATACTTAATACGATTATAATGCACATCTATCCAGTAACTTGAACACTTGCAGCAGAAAAGTTAAAACAATTTGGCTTATTTTACGGCTTAGGTGAATATTGTAATGTATTTGCTTGTTTGATTGCGCACATCTCAGAAACTATTAATCCGATTTGAAAAATGTTTTAATTAATGTAAAGTAACAGATTGTTTTAATAATAATTCTATAATACTTTTAAGTTTTAACACACTTTAAGTATGTATTAAATGTCGTAATTTCCTGTCATGAAACAGAAACCCGTGCTTAATTAGCGAACTTTACAAAATTTTAGTCTATGTTCTGTGTTGGTAATTCTTGTTAAATAAATGCATAAATAAATAAACATTCACGTCATGCCCTGAGTTCAACATTTTTAATCATTTTGTAGTGTGTATTCCGAACAGCTGTAGATAACGCATGACGGGTCAGTGATCAGATGACGCGCCCACGCCGGTTAGGCATATGATGTAAAGAGATATTTTGGTTTCATTAATTTTCAGATATTTGCCATATGTTGTAAATTTTAATATCATATTTGGGTATCTTCAACTCACATACTCGCATGCATTCAAAACTTCGTCTCTTTGGAGCAGTCATAACATAAACGATTTTGCTAGAAAAATAATAAATGATTAGTTATTAGAATGTAATTAAAACAAAGTAAATTCGTAGAAAATCGTTGCGTGGTGTCTCTATAGTGAAAAAAACGGATGGGAAGCAAATTTATTCTGAGAACATGTCATTCAATAACATCGGAAAACGCTAAACGTATTCAAAACGCGAATTCGAGCGATATACATAAATCATGAATCGACCTTGAACAAATTGTAAAACTAAAGACAGTCTCATTTAACTCTAAAATTAACTCAATTATTATTAGTGCGAGTATACTTTAGAATTCTAGCGTCGCAGTCTTGCAATATACTTGTAGCAATTGTAAAATTTACATAAGCGATGCCGCTATCTGTAGTAATAATCAACAGTCGATAACGAGGTATTGTTAGCATCATTGTAAACATCTTTATGAACTGATAATGCGACGTAATCTCATCTATTATAGAGCAATAAACAGAGTTGCTAGGAGGAGTAAGTTGAATGCATTTACATATGTAAAACGTTTTATTTTGAAACAGCGCTATAGAACGTATTTGGCAATCCATATTTCAATACGCAAGCAATTGAAGTTATGGTAGGTCATTATTACATATATTTCACAGCATTGTTTGTAACCTTGGTATGCGTAACTATGAGATTGTTACTCACTTATATATAAGTATCTTGTGGTTTAGACATGAATTTCCTGAAAGGTTACTTTGTTAATATCAATTTGTCAACTGTTAACTCCAACGTATTGCTATCCTACTAGCTTTTACCCGCGGCATGGCATGCGTTAAATTCGGAGTAGTTCAATGGATTCATCCTTCCTGTTGAGTCATTCTATCTATTAAAAAATACCCCTCAAAATCAGTTACGTAATATAAAGATCTAAGTATACAGGCACACATATGATGGATATCAATTTTGTTTCATGCTATGTAGTGATATTAAAATTTAACAAATGTTCCGAAAAATCTTGGAAATACGCTGCATGCAACTAACTGCATGAAAACGGCAGGAGTCCAAATGTATAATTACAGTCAGACAGTCACTTCAATTGTACTTCTAGAAAAAGAAAAGAATCCACTCGACTTTAATATACCTACCTATTATATTTAGTTACTGTCAAATACAGTGTAACATAGCATTAATGAGAATTAATCTGCTCTGATAACTGCCCCATGCTCAAAAGTGTTCTTCTCCAAAGGTATTCAAAGTATTCAGTTTATCAACATTAGAACAGAGTGACAGAGAAAAAGAATATATCTGAACTAATATAATTGGAAATATTTATATTTTTGCATATATGTTTGTAATGTTTTCACACAAAAACTAATGGATCAATTTCAAAACTTCTTTCACCATTAAAAAGCTGTTCACTGATTGAAAAAAAGGCAAAGTCGGGGCATAGCACATATTTCAGTTAAACTAAATTTTATACCTAACAGTACCAATTTTATATTTGCCAATAATATCCTTGAACTCTCAAATGCCACTCATTACAAACCTACAACTTTTTTGATATGAACTAAACAATCAACATGAATTTGTGTTTATTATAATTCTATCCTTCCTACTATAATTTTATAATTGTGAAAGTTTGTGTATATGTGTATGTTTGTTACTCTTTCACACAAAACCTACTGAACCGATTGCAATGAAATTTGGTACGTAGACAGCTGGACAACTGGAATGAAATATAGGCAACTTTTTATCCCGATATTCCTACGGGATTCGCACTTACGCGGGTAAAACCGCGAGGCGCAGCTAGTAATGAATAATTACAGGAAATTGTAATTCAGTATGACCTATACACACCACAAATGCAAAGCTATTCTAACCTAACCACAATTGATATGATCCAAGATAATCATTCAATTTAAATACAGAGGGACAAGATCTATTTGCTTTTATCATATATTGGATTACTATACCAAGCATATACCTAGGTGTGTAAACATATAGTTACAGATAATACATGAGTAAACTTTACTATATATAGAATGCTGAGTTGGGTTTTTAGAAAATATAAATATACGCTTTTGTTTACAAAACATACCTTGAGAATCATTTTACTTATGCTACACTTTTGTTTTAATATCACATGTCTACAACGGTTTAAACCTTTCATATCTCTATCTTATACTAGAAGTCTGCCTCGGCTTTGCCTTACACACAATACATAGTGAAAGAATATTTGAAATTGGATCAGTACTTCCTGAGATCACCTTCAAACAAACTCTTCAGCTTTATAATATTGTATCTCTCTAAATTAAACTTAATTTGAGAATAACAATATTCTAATTATATTTCATTACATGATACTTTGGTATCACCAGATGGATGTAAGCTTATTATATGGAGATAGAAAGATTTAAATGTATAAGATACAGCTCAAAAAATGTGAACAGCCTATATAATTTATGTCACTATATTATGAATGTGATAATTCGCCTAACATTTCTAATTTAACAATTAGTAGCATTCAGCTAATCAACTTGAAGTCGTAATTACCACATAATACCTACTATCAGCTCACTTTTCCATGAAATTGACCTTGGTTGATATTAACCTGCCTCATAAATATAACATGTGATGTATGATTTGGTGTTCAAACATCCTATTACGGCTTATATAATCCATAGATGTGGTTTGTTGATGACATGATTGAGCGATTACATGATGCTAAGTACATGTAAAAATAAATCCATTCCCTTTTTATGCTTAAGCAATGAACAGATTTGGTTTATAATCATAATGCATAGCTGTCCAAAGAAAATTAAGAATCTACAATTCTATTCCAAAACAGTTGCAGATACTGCAATAGAAAAATAATAAAAATACCCATAATATATTATTGGAAATAATGAAGATATAGTATAAATATCTATTAAACCATTTAAAGGTGTGTATAATGTGTACTTTGAAAACATGTCATACTTAAATGAAATTATAAAGTTTCATTTTGCGATAAACATTTTTAGTAGCAAATAGCTATTAAATTATTGATATATATATTGCCAAAAAACAGTTAAAAATCTTTAAAATTTTTCATATAAATAAATTAGATGGAGCATTACTTATATGTGTGAAACATTTAACAGATGCCAATGTTATTTCTAACAGTTTGTTTATTTTTAGATGTGAATCATAATGTGAAAACAGGTGTGTATTGCAAATCAAATTTCAACATATTTCAAAAACATAACTTGAGGACTATTATGAAGTTACCTACTTTTTGTAAATATGTCTTACTGTACATCTTAAATGAAATTAACAAACTTATGCCGGTACATGTAACACATACATAAATAGTATTCATTATTATACTTTTGATTATTGTTTTATAGTGTTGATTTAAGTTATCTCTTGATTAACTAATTAATAAATTCTGTCTACTAGTTTTTAAGATCAATGCTTATGATCCTAAGAAAAAAACATATAATTCTTGAGTGAGTTGAAGGATATAATCTTGACTTCTATGACAATCAATGTATCAATAAACACCCCATTATAATAAAGTATGTAAGCTTTATAGTATACATTATTTTATCTAAAGTCATTATCTTTTATGCTTTATTACTTTAGACAAAATACTATCCTCTTTTACTGTTCCACTCCATACACAATAAACTAATAAATGTTCAATACAATGACAGTCTAGAATAATGAGAGTTAGAATTGAATAAAACATATAAAAATTTACAGAATGATCAAACTTTAGAAAATTTTTTAACTTTCTATAGTTGATATAAAAACATATTTTTAATTTTATAAATTAAAGCATTATATAAATGTGTAGACAATATACAAAAAAGTTCAAAGAGTAAATTTTTCTAATTCCAAGTGCACTAATTACTAAAAGAATCAAATAATATTATAATGCAGAAGGTCATAGTTTTGAAAGTATGCAGACATGTGGACTAACAAGTGAAAGTAAATGGAATATATATTTATTCCCATTTTCTTTTAAAAATTCACCCAAACTCAGAATAGTTAATAGTGAATTATTTAATGGTAATATTCCATATGTTATCTATCACATCAATTCTATTATAATACAATAGTTTGCTTGTGTTTCTGGTCTCACAACAAACAATTATTTTGTATTTAGCTGTGTGTACAACTATTCAAACAATTATACATATAGTTAAGTAAAGTATCCAGGGTAAAACTTTAGGATTTATAATATTATTACTCACCTTTTCTAATTCTTTCTCTATTTCAGCTGCACGGGTGACCAGGGGTCCACGTACGGCGTATTCCAATTTCACTACATTAGGATTGATATTTTCCATAGTTATTGCTTTGGAAGCCATGGTTCGATGGTTTGTGTATATATTTCGCGGCAATAAAATTGACAAATCAACCGGCTCCGACCGTAAGCCTTTGCCGGACAACACTCGACTGGAAACACGGCTTATCATCTTCATCGATGACATGCTGTAATCAATGACACTCCTCTAAACACGTCACTAACACAATTTTTACTACAACAGCTTGAAAACGGTCTTTAAAATAATAACAAAAATTAAAACACTTCGTTACATTTATTTTGTTTCTTGAATTTAAATTTGAATTAATAACACAATGATTTCTTTTAAGAGGTACCGGCAATAGCCTGTAGCCCTGCTAGGATAATCGATATTTCGTTCAAGAATAACTCATGTTGTGTTCACTTGAATGCACAATGCTTTTGATATCAATTAAGTAAATTGATAAGAGTTGTTCTATTTAATAATATAGATATGACTTTGACCTTATATAAAAGGTTACCTGATAGTTTTATGTAATCGTAGAAGGAACAGATACAAATAGTCCGGTTTACAAAACTTTATAATTGATGGTGATCCTTAATATTGCACACAAAACTATATCGTAGTATTAATTCGAGTTATACATAATAAAAAACTAATTAAACTTGTTACATAATAACTATATCTATTATCTAACGCAACTAAATAATTTTGTTGTTATTGACTAATGACTAAAATAATTTTTCAACTGACAAATGACGTATACATGGCAACTCTTTATTTAGTGACATTTGAATACTATTTTGATGAAAAATTCATGAATGAAACGCGCTTAATTAAAGGTACTTTTAATTTTTATATGTGATCATGATTGTAGGTACTGGGTAGTAGGTAGGAGGAAGTCAACATAGATTATATAATATACTGTAGTCGAATGTAGATACAAGCCATAAAACTACTGGATACCCTAGATAGGATCCAATTTATTCTTTAATATGTAATATAATCGGAAGCTAAGTACGTATTAACGTTTTACAGTAATTTTTTATGATAATTTAGAAAAAGCTATTTCTATGATTTAAAAACCATTATTTTATGATGAGGTTTCTAAAATTATAGAATCTCGGAAAAAATTATATTTATTAGGAAAATGATGTTTTTTAAAAAATCAGGGAAAGAAAATTTGAGACGTGTCAAACACGTATTTAATCAATTTATGTGCGCCTTGTAGTTTATTTAGCGCAAAGTCTAAAATAGTCAACTTGTTCTTGGACAAATTCCGGTGCGTAAATATATAGTACAATAGATACTTTTATCCATAGGAAGACGGGACACTTTAACACCCAACAGAAATCTCCATCATGCCAATCCAAAGGGAAGAGATGAAGGTCTACACGACAACCGATATTGATTATGAAACTTTTAGAAAAGGTTTACTTCAAACCTTATTGGTGTTCAATCGAGTTTTAAAAAAGAAGTTATTATCAATTCTATTCTTTTTAGTTTGTTACCTTGTAACTTTATGCTGGGCGGACCGATTTTTATTGATCATTTTTTATTTCATAATTTATGTTTATAAAGCATTTAAACGTAAACTTTTAGATTTAAAAGAAGGAAAATTGAATTGATTTTTTAATAGCAGTGAGGTGTTTACGTTAAATGTGACTCTAAATCAATAATTAATATTTACGAGTAAATGCGATAAATACGTTCATTGCAGTGGTTTATAGTTCTTAATGATAGACGATATAGACCAATTCCAACCAATCGAAACTTAAGTATATATTTTGAATGTTCAATTTAGGTGTTTTCAAGATATGCTTCTACTACTTAAATTCTATATAATTGATATACATAATTTAATTAAGAAATATCCACTACTTATTTAACATAGTTATCAGTAAACATATTTAACGAAGTAAAATTAATAACCATTTTCTAATAAAACACCGGAAATAAAATTCATTTCATTTAATTTAATTTTTACACAACTCGACTATAGTCAATGACAACTAAGTATAATCTATATAATAATAATCCCAATACAAAAATATTTCATCTCCTTAAATATTATATTGACAGATTTGTAACTTTTTACATTTATGTATAATAATATTTTACTTTTATTGTGTCCTGTGGTCGCTTCTAATGTAATAAAATTGTGATGCTTCATCATTATCTGCCTACAAGTAACGGTACATATTGATACACTATAAACAGCTGATAAAAATTTCGTTCATTTATAATGTACATCACAACACTGTATGCATATTTACAATTTATAGCCTTTCTAAAAAAATTGACATAAAGTTTAAAAATTACAACAACAGAAATATCTCACACTTTGTATGGCAACCCTCAGTGATCCCACAAAACTTTACAATCAATAGACAATTATAAAACACAACATTGCTATATTTTACATAGTCTTAAAACGAAATAAATAAATAATTTTCTAAATAGTTACGTCTTATTGTCAAACGAATCCGAGCCCGACTTGGGCCGTTATCAACCGAACTTTATGTACTAAAAACATTTACTTATAATATTATATACCTTTTCATTTATACATACGTTAGGAATTATTTAAGTCTATACTGATTTTGGAATGTTAGAACGTTACACACTAATAATAAAGTACAGCTAGCTTTATCACTCGTTGATATGATTTATTTCACATAGAAGGAATGACACGTAAGTACGGCCTCGTTGGACAGAAAGGAAACGCGGTAACAGAAGAGAAGAAAGAAAAAAAAACAGTTAATAAAATATATGGAAAGTTACAACAAAGGTATAAGTAAGTTTTTATACTTTGTATATTCAGTCGATTTAACCGTCGACTGCATTCATGGTCAATACTCACTAGGTCCACTATTCGCATCTCCGAAATAAGTGAAACAATACGATTTGCAAAATATGGTCAAACATTATAATACTAAGAAACGAGCTAACACCATTTACTTAAATTTATAATTCATAGTGGAGCTAGTACGCGCTATAGATTCATCAACAAAATAACTGTCATCAAATCAGCCATTTTATGGACTTCTTGAAAAAATTAAGAGCAGATCAGAAAAACAAATATTATTTTGTCAATGAATGAAGCAAAAAATCCAATTACACCGGCAAAAATCCACGTTGTAAAACGTCATCCACTGTTAATATGAATTCAGCCACAGAAAATGTGACGGTTGAGAAATTAAATACGTTTTTGCCGGTGAAATCGCGTCTATTTAAGATGTCTTAGTAAAAAACGGTGTGTGCGCGCTGGCGGCGAGGCCTCCATTTCCGTAGTTTCAGTATAAGCGCCCGGGCCGCGCCGGGGCCCCTGGAGCGCGAGGCCCCGGCGGGGCGCGGCGCGGGCGGGGGGCCCCGCGCGCGCGCCGCCCGCCGCTAGCAGTCGCGGTCCTCGCGCACCAGCTGCTGCGTGTCGACGCCCGTGTCGGCGGCCGGGTCCAGCGCGCGGGGCCTTTTACCGGGGCCCCCGCGGGTCTCAGTCGACGACGGCGAAATCACCGCGGACACAACCTTTTCCTTCAGTTCATCAGGTACCTCGTATATGCCCGCTGATAGAAAGGAAGTTATTAGTAGAAAAAAATTACAG
>NC_052108.1:153500-179510 GCF_012273895.1 Zerene cesonia
ACATTTTTCATCGCGACCATTACACCTATGTTGACCATCTGTACAATTGGCTATACATGTTTTCATGTCCCTCGCTAAATAGAACTGGTTCGGACAAGCGCACTTGTAAGTCGTTGCACCCTCTTCTCCATATCCTTCTATATTCAAATAGCTAGATTCGTGGGGTGGTGCTATTAAGCAAAGATGTGAACAACCTCCATTGTTGGTACCGCAAGGATTTGTGTATGGAAGCTGTCTCAATGGGTGCACAACGTGTATATCGTATGGTCGATGAGTCGTGTTTCTGAGAGTTACTAAATTTTCACCAGAGTGTTTATTCGCTTTGCTAATTGCTTTTAAGTTCCAATCTGTCCAATAGATTTCATCATCGAAAAGACTTAATGCAAAAACATGGGGAACTTTACTTCCAGATAATACAACATGGCGATGTCTACCTTCCAAATCAGCAGATCCGATATAATCTAAGTGAGCGTCAGCCCAATAGATCCTGTCAGTGAAATAATCAACAGTTAACGCATTAGGCCATGCGATATCGTCTTCCCAGTTTAAGATAGCAGTAAAGTTAGATCCATCCATACCCAATTTTCCTATGTATGCCTGTAAGTGCCATGATGTAAAATATAAATAACCAGTACCAGGGTGGACAACAATTGCTCTAGGATCAGCAATTCCAGTTCTCAGAGTTTTCCTTCTAGTACCATCCAATTCAGCGACGTCCAAATTCTTTGAATGTCTATCTAGCCAGTACAGCTTTCTTCCAATCCAATCGACAGCAATACCTTCTAGTCCATGTGAATCATGCCTTATTACAACTTCTTTAGTTGGGTTGGGATCGGAATAATCTGATCTATATATAGTTTTAGCAGACACATCTGCGAAATACATTTGTTGTTCTTTGACGTCAAAATCTATGGCAACTACGTTCATAAGGTCTTGGTGAACTAAATTATATAATGATGCATCTGTTGACATGTTTCTGACATAGTATTTGTTAGTAAATATGACCCATGCGGTTGTGTTATCTTTTCTTTTGCATGTATGTTCATCAACTTCTCTTTCGTAGTATTGGTCATTACACTTACAGTAATAAGAACCTGGGGTGTTGGAACAATATTGTGAACAAACGCCTGGCGTCTCTATACATTCATCAATATCTGCACAGGCTTTTCCGTCAGCTAACAGTTTATAGCCTTGTTTACAATCGCAATAATATCCAGTTATTGTATCAATACACTTATGACCGCATTGGTTTATTTCTAGTTTCGCACATTCATCGACATTACAATGCGCTGGTTCGTCAGAATCGTCTGTGCAGTCAGACACTTTATTGCAAACTAATCTATTATCAATGCATTGGTCGTTGTTACATTTGAATTGACCGTCAGGGCATGTCTTATTTTCTTTGACACAACCTACTTCATCTGAATGATCACCGCAATCGTCTTCTCCGTCACATCTGAAATGATTTCGTATACATTTGAAATTCTGACAGCGGAATTCCTGGTCTGTGCAGCTCTTATATTGCGTGTTACATTGCTTGCCTTCATCAGAGCCATCTCCGCAGTCATTATCGTGATCACAAACCCAACCTTCGTTAATGCATCGGCCATTATTACATTGGAATTGATCTTCCGTACAGGGCGTTGGAGTAGAACAGTGATGTATTGTTGAATTTTCATCTGCTCCATCAATGCAATCAGGGTCACCATCACATAGCCATTTCTTAGGTATACATTGAGCTCTGTTCCAAAATCTGTTCTCCTCGCATGTGTATTCTGTTTCTGGGTCACATTTTCGTTCATTACATTGATGCCTTGAGTCTTCGTCACTATTGTCCAGGCAATCATTATCTCCGTCGCATATGTAAATTCTCGGTATACAGTTGCCGTTGTCACAAGTGAACAAGTCACCGAAGCACGTGCGGCCTTCTGAACGGCAATATTCCGGAGGTTCATCAGCTCCATCACCACAGTCGTCGTCACCGTCACAGTACCAAGTAGCAGGAATGCATCGATGGTTGGGGCATCGGAAACTATTTTGTGGACAGGTTCTTTGAGCGCAATGTAGGGGATCTTCATCAGAATTATCACCACAATCATTATCACCATCACATAGCCAATAAGGTTCAACACAGATGTTAGTTTTTTCACATTTCAGATGATTTGCTGGACAGGTTGTATTCCTTGGGCATCTCTCGTGTGTTTCATCTGAAGTAATGTTATCTTTACAATCATTAATGCCGTTGCAGACCTGGGACATTGGAATACAACGAGAGTTGAGACAGGTAAATTCACCGGGTGCGCAAGGTGGGTAAACACAGCCCTCTTCATCTGAACCATCCTTACAATCGTTCTCATGGTCGCATTTCCACGATTTGAAAATGCAGCGTCCGTTATTGCAGCGGAACTCATTCGGCGAACAAGAATGGTAGGCACAATAATTAATATCTTCATCTGAATTATCCCCACAATCATCGTCTCCATCACATGACCACATTCTGCTGATACATTTGCCATTGGCGCAGAAGAACTTGCTAGGATCGCAGGTAATATTCTTTGAGACACACATACGACCCTCATTAACCAGCTTAGTATTGTCGTCACATTTACATTCTACTGAATTGTTTGGCGCGGGATGGCAACTATGAGCGCAACCACCGTTGTTAATTTTACATGGGTTAGTTTGACATTTCTGTCGGCTTGTACTGTATATGTGGATATCACGTGGCGAATCTTCTAAACGTTTAACCATTTCGATCATATTAGCACCAGTGTGCTTTTCCGCTCTGTATACACCTCGCAATTGTAAATCGGTCCAGTAAATATAGTTTCTAAACACTGTTATTGCGAATGGGTAAATTGTGGCAGAAATTAATACTTCTCTATCTGAACCATCCAGCTTCGAGCGTTCTATTTTTTCACGTACAGCGTCTGTCCAATAAAGCATGTCTTCCTCGAAATCTATCGTAAGACCGCTGGGCTGCGATAAATCTTTGTCGATAATAGCTTTCTTTAAAGATCCAGCCATAGTGGTTCTATAGATTTTTCCAGATGTGCCAAATCGTCCCCAATCAGTGTAATACAATGTTCCATTGCATGGATCTACAACAATTGCTCTTGGACGTTCGACTCTTGCAATCATTACTAACTCCGTACCATCTAAATTCATAGCGTATATAGAATTGTTGGAACTATCAGTCCAATAGATTTTCTTTTGCGTCCAATCGTATGAGATACCTTCGGGGTTAATATTTTTGTTGATGATGTTTTGTATTCCAGAAAAATCTGGGTTGTTTGCAGACATCCATGCGATTCTCGCCCATGGTCGTATTTGTGTGAAGAATAATTTATTATCTGCATAATCGAATTCAACCCCAACGACATTGGTTAAGTTTCCAATGGGTTTGAAAGGAACACCAGTTGATTTAGGATCTAAATTGATAGCGCGAATTTCAGTCCTCGTAGTAAAGACCAAGTATTCGTCAACAACATCACACTTTTTAGGATTGTTGGCAGATATTTGACCAGTGGCACAATCACATCTATGAGTATAGCCTTTGTTAGCATCAGGTGGATAACTGAAGCAAAGCTGATCACAACCTCCATTTCCAAGCTTTCTACATGGATTATTTTCGTCTGTTGGCTGATTGTTTATATCAAAAATAACAATGTCTCTCAATTTTGGAAGGTTTGTTCTTAACTTTTCTGGCATCGACATGTTACCAGGTAACTTGGAGGCCTTGTAAATTGTTTGCAAGTTCCTATCTACCCAGAAAACATTGCCCGTGTGTATTGCTATACCCATTGGGTTAGGAAGGTTTGATCGAATAAGTTGTCTATTGCCACCGCTATATGATATTTTCTGTATTTGGTCGAGTTTAGAATCAACCCAATAAACGTCATGGGTAAGCATGTCTATCGTTAAATCTCTAGGATTTGATATACCAGATGTGACAAGAGTTTGCCAGTTGCTTCCGTCGAGGTAGGCCTTTCCAATTCTCGGATATTGACCATAGTCGATCCAATACAACAGTCTCTTTATCGGATTGACTGCCAGTTCTCGTGGAGCATCCATAGTTGTTTTTACAATAACTTTTCTGTTCGAACCATCGAGCCAAGACATTTCTACGTAGTTTTCATGTGGGAAGACATTAGTGAAGTATAAATTGCCAGCAACCCAGTCGACGGCTAAGCCTCTGATTCCGTTACTGCCAATACCATCCTTTACAATATGCTGTAGTTCGGTGCCGTTGGGTCTAACACGGAATATACCGTTCCATTGCCCACGGTTGAATTCCACCCAATAAATGTAGTTCTCTGCGAAGTGAACATCAACATGCAAGATGTGGTGCCCTACGCCTGTAACTGGGACCATTGCTTCTGCGCTTCCTTCGAGACTGTAGCCTCTTATTAGATCCAATTGAGAAACTACTGCAAATGTCTTATAAGGAACACAGTTTATTTCATTCTCTTTCCTATAGCCCACTGAGCATGCACAAACTCTGGATCCACCTTCACTTGGAATACATATTTGTTCACATCCGCCATTGTTTTGCGAACATGGGTGATGCATCATTTTTCTTTTTTGGAATATTGTCATCGATTTTAGATCACTTTCATTATCGAGTATAACCTTAATATTGTCTCCGTTTGGAAGATCAGCTTTGAAAATCTTTTCGTGGCGTTGATCCAAGACGTACAATCGCGAATCGAGAACTGAAATTACTTTTGGATACGATATAGCGTTTGCTTCAGTCAGAATTGTTTTTCTGTCGTTTCCTTCTGTGTTCACGCTAACAACGCTTGCAGGATATTGGGTGGTGAAGTAAATTATTTTCTTTTCTATATCCACAGTAACAGCTTCAGGTCTTTCTATAGAATCAACTAATATGACTGGATATGTACCATCCATGTTAACTTTTCCGATCTTTGCTGGCACACCATAGCCACCTTCATCAGCCCAGTATATTTTTCTAAAAAAAAAATGTATCTATTAGTTTACTGTTTTCGATTTGATTCAAAACAATGGACTTACTAATCATATCATTACTCACCCTTCGGTCGGATCCAGACATATTCCTCTTGGTTTAGCAATTGAGTTTCTACTTCCATCATTAGCAAATACAATGGATCGATATTTAACTTTACCGTCAACACGAATAAGTTCAATGTTACTGGCGACTCTATTTGACATGTATAGATTTCTTCCGAGCCAATCAAAGGCTATAGCTGACGGTGCGCCAACTATGCCATTGTCTTGACCCAGGAACTCGACCTTATTTCCTCCTCCATAAGGCATGCTATAAACCGTGCAGTTCTCGTCATCTTCACTGTCACCAGAAATTGATTGAAGCCAGTATAACATATGTCCTTGTCGGTCGTAATCCAACTGAACTCCTCCTGTGAAATCCAATTAATTAATAACGGGTTCTAAAGTGAATTTTGTAATTACATTCTAAAAGAAAGAATTTATACCTTGAATTCCAACAACTGGAGGTAATTGCCCAGCTCTGCCAGATCCATCGGTTGCCAAATCTATTATTTGTGATCCTTTGAGAACCATTAGATACGGAGATTCCTCTGAAATTCATAACAATTTATCATTAGGTACATTTGTTTTTAATAAAGATATAATGTGATTTAATTAATGAAATATATCAATTACCTTCGATACATTTTCCGTCCGGTAATAATTTAAATCCTGGTTTACACATACAAGTGTATCCTGTCGTTTTATTGGGACTCAACAGGCAAAGATGTTGACAAGTATCTGGCTTGCAAGGCGACTGGTACAGCGGCTGGAGCGAGGGATGGTGCACGTGGATGGAAAGCGGCTGAGATATCAGATGTGAAACCACCGTTTGATTCGTGCCTCTGAACTTGTGCGCAGATAAAACTCGGTTCAACTGACGGTCAGTCCAGTATAATGTGTCTTCGAACAACGTAAGCGAATGCGGGTGTAGAAGATAGTGACTTCCAGCTAACACTTGCTGTCTTCCGGACCCGTTGTAGTAGCAGAAATCGATAAAGTCTAATTTAGAATCCGCAAAATAAACTCTTTGTGTCGCCGTGTCAAGCGTCAAACCGTTAGGCCAGTAAATTTTGGTGGTAATGATCGCCATACGTTGTGTACCGTCCATACCGACTCTCTCGATACGAGGATTTTCTCCCCAATCGGTCCAGAATAGCCACCTCGCGTTGGGAGCTGGATCTAAGCACATGCCTCTTGGCTGAGTTATGTTGCCGCTGACCAGCGCAGTTCTCGAACTTCCATCCTCTTTAGATACTTCGATCGTGTTAAGTTTGCTATCCAGCCAATATATGTTTCCTCCCACCCAATCGTAAGCTAACCCTTCGACGAGATCCAGCCCGGTTGATACCAGGATTTGCGGTTCGCTACCCCGGTCCAGTCGTGAAATAATCTTGAGCTTCATATCTGACCAGAATATCGTGCCCGTGTGCATGTTGGACGCTGTTGCAACTACATTCTCAACGTTAATTGGAACTCGTTCTAAGCCTTGCTCATTCAGATCCGCCACCAATATGGAATGTCTATTGGATATGATCAAGAAAGCACTAGAATGGTTATTCGCTTTGCAGGAATGTTTATCGGCAGCGAGTTGGTAGCCGTCCACGCAGCTACAGAAGTAGGATCGTTTCGTGTTTGTGCAGATCTGCGAGCACAAGCCTGGCGGGTTGCATTCGTCGATGTCCTTGCAGGTGAAACCGTCGCTTTCCAGCTCTTCTCCGCTGGGACACAGGCACAGCGGGCCGGTTGGAGTTTGTTTGCATTCGTTGGAACATAATCCGGAGCGGTGGTCACATTCAGCGAAATCGCAGCCCTCACCTGTTAAAATATGAATATATATATTAGTCATGATAATAATGAAAGTTTCTATTAACGTTTGTAGCGAACAGACTACTCCATTAATTTAGATTATAAGCGTAACAAATATTATTTACCTTCATCAGCACCATTGGGACAGTCAAGATTCGCGTCACAGACTTGTGTGATATTGACGCATCGATTTGTGACTCCGGGGCACTGCCATTGGTTCGCTGGACATCTGGACACGTAACATAATAATAATTTAATATAATATTCTTGTTGTTGTCAAAAATGTATGTGAATTATTTCTTTTGTAACTTAACGAATTTGTAAATGTTCTGTCAATAACATTATAGATAATAATTATGTAACATAAATTCGATAAATTAACTTAAAAGTGTTTATTTAGTAAACAGTATAAATAGTTTTCAATGTTTGCATTTTTAGCAATATTAGATACCAGCCGTGTGCCCTACAGTTTTACCCAAGTAGTCTATGATGTTACATAGCCTTTAACCTTCAACAATAAATCGCTATCTAACACTTGAATTTTTGAAATCGTACCAGTAATTCCTGAGATGAGATTAACGCGTTCAAACAAACAAACTCTTCAGTTTTATAACATTAGTATAGAGAAAGCGGGTTCACCTATTACAAAGTTCTGAGGTGACGAAACCAAAGAGAGGCAGTCCAAGCGGTAACCTCTTCTGGAGAAGTCGGTCTATAGAACGTATAGAGAGAGGTGAGAGGTGAGAGGTGAGCGCAGACCTGAAGGCGGGCGGGTGGCAGGCGTGCGCGGCGCCCTCGTCGGACGCGTCGCCGCAGTCGTCGCGGCCGTCGCACACGTAGGCGCGGAACACGCAGCGCCCGTTGGCGCAGCGGAAGTGGCCGGCCGGGCACGCCGCCGCGCCGCACGCCGCCGGCTCGTCCGACAGGTCCTCGCAGTCCGGCGTGCCTGTGCGCACCACTCGGAACTTTTTATTGCTTGCTTTTAGATTTAGCTGCACCTGCATGTGTGCAGGTTGCTACCTAAACGACTCCTTTAGACTCGATTTCACCCGCTTTAAACGGACAGAGGCAATTTAAACTTTACAAGCATCGATTGACACCGAATCTCGATACATTCGGTGTCAATCGAATAATTTGATCAGTTCCTCTTATTATCACGATTAGGATCGTCAGGATTATATTATTTAATTCCGCAAGCTCTATATAATAGACGAGTGAGATAATTTAGATGATTCTATAATTAAAGCATATTTTTTTTTACTTAGGAAACACCCTTTGCACTGTCTATTTCTATTATTTTTTCGTATGTACAGTTCAAATATTCAAAAAATATTTTTTGCGTATGTATTTTCTGTATTATTAATAAGGAAAAAATAGGGCAAGCGTCTCACCGTCGCAGTACCAGGTGTGCGGGATGCAGATGCCGGACGTCTTGCACTGGAACTGCTTGTCGGGCGCGCACTGGTGCGGCGCCAGCGAGGGGCAGCCCGCCTCGTCCGACCCGTCGTTGCAGTCCGGGATGCCGTCACACTTGTACGCTTCCTGACCACGTGTGTCACCACTTTAGTTAAGCTTTAGTGAAGTATTACATAACTATTTTTAACATATAATTAACCGCTTTCAAATTCTTAGAGCAAGACTAAAGTTAAACGGTACCACATGGAAGGCTTTCAAAATAAAACAGAATCGTCAAAAATTGATTCATCGAGTCAAAATTTCTGAGGTAAGGAAGCCAAGAAACAAAAACATCTTATATGCATGCAGACTATTCGGTTCTACCGAGCTGTCTAACATTCTCAAGCAAGAATAGACTTCGATTAGGCGATTTGTCCAAGACCGCTGACCATACCTGCACGCACTGCTTGAGGTCGGCGCACTTGAACTGGCTGGCGAGGCAGGACACGGGCGGGCAGTCGGCCTCGTCCTGCTTGTCGAAGCAGTCGTCGTCGCCGTCGCACACCCACGACGCGGGGATGCAGTGCCCCGTGCGCGGGCACGTGAACTAGTAAAAAAAAGTGAAAAGTAGACGCTCCCACTCTCTCTCGCTTATACGGTTTTTTGTACACTAGCCGTTGCCATTAACTTAATAGAAAAAATTATCCCCTTGGGGGTAGAAAAAACAAAATTCAGCCCAAGCGCTCTAGTAATTTTTGTGTTTTGTATATTAAAAATATTGAAAAGTACACACATAAACATGTAGATATTATAGTTCTGAAACTAGACTATTTTGCCTGAAACAGGATACGAAAGTATTGAAGCGTGCGTCACTTCAGTTTAGCTATGACTTGCTATAACGTAAACAAAATGGGGTCAATTTTATCTAAACATCTACAACGAATCTCTAATGTCTTGGTACATTTTAAACTGTCGAATATTTGACAACCAGAGCTTATGAATATAATTAAAACGTTACCTGGAAGTAGGCGCAAGTCTTCTCTGCACAATGCGACCCCTCGTCGGAGCCGTCCCCGCAGTCGTTCTCCGAGTCGCACTTCCAGGTGTTGGGCACGCAGCGGCCGTTGTCGCACTGGAACTGCGACGAGCTGCAGGTGACGTTGACGCAGCCCGTCTCGTCTGAGAAGTCGCCGCAGTCGTTCTCCGAGTCGCACTTGAACGTGGCGGGGATGCAGCGACCCGACTTGCACATGAATTCGGATGCGTTGCACGTCGTTTCTGGAAAACAATCATGAGAAAATTATATTATCAGTGGTCACTCTAAAAACATTCGTAAGTTTGATAAATTAGCACAGAAGCCTCGAGAAGAATAGAAAATGATCATCTACTCACTTGTGCAGTTTTGTTCTTCGTCGCTGTTATCCAAGCAGTCATCGTCCCCATCGCACACCCAACTTTTCGGAATGCAGCGTTGGTTATTACAGGTGAAGTCCCAGGTGTTGGGGCAGGCTTGTAGGGGCGGTTCAAATGTAGGATCTGGCACGCAACTCGTGCCGTCCTTTGCCAGTTTTTCACCGTACGGACAACCACACTTGACAGTCAGTAACTCTGTGTTATTTCTAGGTATCGCGAAGCAGAACTTCTGACAGTTTCCATTATTGACGGAACACGGTTGGTTAGGATCTATTCTTTGAACATCTTCGCTGTAAACTTTAACACCGTATAGCCTATTCGTCGGCGGCTCCCTGACCATGATGTCTTCTTGTTCTCCGGTCAGTTTGTGTAAGCGTACAATGGCATCTAATCTCCAATCGGTTATGAACATGAAGTCCTTGTAAATCACTATCGAGAAAGGATGCCTGATCAGTCTGGAATTAACAGTTTGCACGTCTGTTCCGTCTAGTTTGGCATGTTGTACGTGGTCTAATAAAGCATCGCACCAGTAAAGTCGGTCTGCCATGAAATCTATCGATAGGCCATTGGGCCAACCGAGAGTCACATTTTCGAATACTAATAATCCACTACCGTCAGTGTTCGCTCTGCTTATGTTAGCTGGACGGTCCCATTCAGAAAAGAATATAAAGCCTTTGTTCGGATGGACTACTATAGCACGCGGTCTTTTTAAGTCTTTTAATAGAGTTCTCTTGTATGAAACGTTTCTCGTTGAGAGAACATTCAATGTACCTTTCCTGGAGTCTATATAATACAAATTTTTCGACGCCCAATCTACAGCTAAACCTTCCACTCCTTCATTTTGTGACGCCAAGACGATTTCCTTCGTCGTACCGTTTCTGTGTACTCTGTAAATAACATCTTGCAGGACGTCTGAATAATAAATGTACTCGTCCCGCGAATCGAAATCTAATCCGACAAATCGAGCACGTCTTGAAACAACAGGCAAGATGGCGTCATTAAAACCCTCTATAACGGGGTTTATAACTTTTCCTTTAATAAATCTCTGTTGTGAATACATGAGGAATTCCTTAACTAAATCACAGTTTCTTAAGTCAGTCTCTAATCTATATCCAATGTTGCAGGCGCAGCGGTAGCCCAGGCCGCCGTTCTGCAGCGCCGTCACGATGCACATCTGCGAGCATCCGCCGTTGTTATTTCCACACGGGTTATTTACAGATGTTTGTTTCAAAGAGTGTATGACAGTCAATGCTTTCGGTTCCCTTATGTCTTTAATTTTATAAATGGCTTCTATGCTGGATGAGCCGAGATATTTGTTGACAGAACTGATTCCTTGCTTAGTGCTGTCGGACCAGAAAACTTTATCTTCGAACAGAGCCAGTCTCGACGGGCTGGGGACTTGCTGGCCTCGGAGGACTAAGAACCTGTAGTTGCCATCATAGTCGACTGTTTCGATGTAGTCCAAGAGAGAGTCGCACCAGAATATCCGCCTCGCTATCGTATCCACAGCGATGCCGGACGCCTTATATGTCGCTTCCGAGACTATCGATCTGGAGTGGGTTCCATCCATGTTTGCTCGAATGATCTGAAACATTAAGTAATATATTATGTTTATATTTGTATTCTATACAATAATTTGTAAAATAGAAATGTTATTCGGTTTCGGTTTTCGCCTGCAAGGACTGGCTTATAGCCATAAGGCTAAGTAATTCTACTTAAATCACGCGATGTGATGAGTGATGTCGTGTCGACGTTCTAGAGTAGAGTTGCAAGTATTCAGTGTAGTATACTAAAGGGTAAGGCCAAGGCACCTGGCTGCTGTCCGCGACGAACATGAGACCCAGCGTGGGGTCGAGCGCGATGTCGGCGGGGCTGGTGAGGTTGGAGCCGAGCACGACGGCGTGGCCGCGGCCGTCCAGCTCGAACACGTCCACCTTCTGGCCGAGCGCGTCGGCCACGTACAGCTTGTCGCCGACCCAGTCCACCGCCAGCGCCACGGGCGCCCACGAGCCCTGCACCGAGATGTCGCCGCTGCTGTGCCCCGCGCTCAGGTGCTGCGCGTGGATCTGCAACCGCACAAGCGCACACCACTCGTTACCAACGCTCACTAAACTACCTTTTTTATTATTCAGTTATTAGTTGTATTATGATCTTAGTTGCAGCGGCTGTAACAAACTGAAGCCACGTATGTATAGAGCTTGCAAAGTGACGAGTCACAAAATCTTTAAAGGTGACTTTTCTATATCTCTTTTATTAAGATTACAATTTTATAGTGGATAAAATTTAACTCAAGAGCTAATTATACATAGCAATTCATATATTATTCATTTTAGTTTGAAGAATGTATATTACTGTCATACTGCCAGCATAAAATAATCGTTCCAACATCTACAAATCCAATCCAATCATCTACTTGCAGAATTTAATGACAAAACGTAGCAATCAATGTGCCATATAAATTAGCATGAAATCAGTAACTAACCTTCCTAGTTTTAAGATCTGACCAAAACAGCATGTTTCTCCTGTAATGATAGTCCAGTCCGGCGGCAGACGAGGCATTAGCCAGCACAGTGGGGAAGCGTTTGTCCAGGTCCAGCTTTAGTAAGCCCTTGTCGTGAGCCAGTACCAGCGTGGGCGGCTCCGCGTTCGCCTTGCAGCTGCTGTTGTCCATCAGCGTGTATCCGGGGGCGCAGGCGCATTTGTAGGCTGGTGGGATACGGACGTTTTATAGAACATACTAGTGAAACATTACATATATTATATTTTTTATGAATAACTCATAAAAAATATAATATGATATATAATTTTAGATTATGTTACAGTTTTCAGTTCTTCTTTGGAAGACGAAGGAAAATAAACATAGGCATATTTCGTTTGCACGTTAATGAGGGATGAATTGAGTTATGTTAAAATATCATGTTGATTGGACCATGACTACAAAAGTAATCTGAAATAGATTACTTATAGTTTTATGTATTCTATATTGCTCTGCTAAAGTAAATTATTGCAAATGGTTAAAACACTCTCAATACCTTGAAAACACTGTAGAAGTAATATACCTTAACATATAATTTTTTTTTTTGTTAGCCAACTGACCTGGTGAATTGCTTGATGTTAAGCGTCACCGCCCATAAACATTAGCAGAGGTAGTGCCTCTGTGAATGCGCTGCCCGCTTCTGAGCGGTAATGGATACGGTAAGAAAACGCTTGACGACTAGAAAGAAGGAATAGACTGGAACGATGTGTAAAGAGAAACGGGCCTACAGCTCTCCCACTTTATACGAAACACAGTAGCATGATACTATATCACGCCGGTCTTCTGCGAGGGTGCGGTACATCCCCGCTGCGAGCTGGCCCCGTTCGTGCCGAAGCCTGCCCGACTCCCCAAGGAAATTGGTTCAGGTACTGGTATAGCGCACTCACAGCCGGGCGTGTTGACGCAGAGCTGGTGGCAGGGCCCCCACTCGGCGCACTCGTCGCGGTCGCGGCAGGCGCGGTTGTCGGGCGCCAGCGCCAGCCCCGCGCCGCACGCGCACGCGCCGCCCAGCGGCGACGCCACGCACTGCTGCTCGCACTCCAGCGCGGGGCACGACGCGGTCGCTGGGAACGATACCGATTTATCATTTATATATTTTACAAACTTTTCCCGGCTTTAGTATGCTAACTACTATGCTAACTACTATGCTAACTACTATGCTAACGACTATGGTCAATGGAAAAGAGAAGCAAAGGTCCTATTGGCTAGGGATTTAGGGAAATAAATATGCTAGGTTCTTTCTCGAGTTTCAAACTATGTATATCTGTATATAATTTAAATCACAATCGACCAAATAATTCCCCAGGTATTATTTATTATAACATTATTAAGACAATAGGAACTGACGAAACACCGTAAGTATAATTTCCTGGAAAATAAGTAATTATTGGTTCATAAAAGATTGGCATAATGACTGACATATATTTTGAAGCACGTATTTTCGAAATAAATAAAATCATAGCGGAATAAAGTTCCATCTACAGGTATTAAAAGGAGGAAAAGTTTTAAGAAATAAAAATCTACTGAACCCCAAAACCCGGCATTGCATCAATTTCAAAACAAAATTGAACATTGACTAGTCTGAATAAAATTTTCATTACACTTATTTATTCCCTAATTGTTATTCAAAAAGGATAACTCACAACATGCAGCTTCTTCGTCAGCGTTATCTTCACAGTCTTTCTTGCCGTTACACAGCTGAGACCGAGCGATGCACTTGTGTGTGCCCCCGGGCCCGCCCCTGGGGCAGAGGTACTTATTATCGGGGCACGTAATGGCGGTGCAGTTCGTCTCGTCGGAGCCATCCGAACAGTCCTTGTAGCCATCGCAGTGGTACGTTACCGGGATACACAGCGCGTTGCTGCAGCGGAACTGTCCTATGTGACAGGGCGGGAAGTCTGGAAACATTTGAATCAATCTTAGTAATATTATAAAAGCGAAAGTTTGTAAGAATGTCTAGTAAGATATGTACGTTACTCACGCGAAAATCACTGATGACTGACTGACTGACTTATTAGTAGACCAGATACAAATAAAAAACAAAAAAAAGTTCTTGTCAATAAGATTTGCAGTGAATTTTAACCACTTTGGTATTTAATTTTTAGTTTTATAGCATTGAAATGCTTTATAAATGAGAAATTTTTGAAAGAATAGAAAAAATTTGATCACGAGGCAGGATTCGAACCTGCGTATCTTGCCTAACCGTAGCAACGGTTAGGCAAGATACGCAGATCTTATTACTGCTACGTGATCAAATTTTTTCTATTCTTTCAAAAATTTCTCACTTTGGTATTGATTATTCACATATAACATAACTTTAAATAATCGTATTTCTAATGTTGATCTTAAATTCTATTAAAAAAAGCTAACTTACTGCATTGGTCTTCATCCGAGTTGTCTCCGCAATCATCCTTGTGGTCACACTTGGCGCTCGCGTCCACGCACTTGTTGCCTGAGGCGCATCGAAATTGGTCGAGCCGACAGCTGAGCGGATTCCCGGGGCAATCCTGTTCGTCTTTACCCGTTCTGCAGTCTACGTAGCTGTGGAAAAGTTATTGGTTATTGAATCATAAATTCTTTAGACACGTGCTATTGGTTTTAATTAATGAACGCTTTGAGAAGCCAATAAAGTGTAAATATCACTAGAATCATATTAATTCTAAGAAGTAACCTTTCATAGCTTTAAAAAACGTTTTCAGCTTTGGAATCTCCAGGAACCATCTCTACCATTTTTCTTAATACATAAATAAATATTAATACTAATTCGTTATGTATATACTATACTTGTTTTCATAACCTACCCGTCACATTTCTTCTCCTTTGGTATGCAAGGTCCCTGTGTCGTAGAAATTTTGCTGTAGCCAGCATTCTCTACCCCACATTGAAAGTCGTCCACTTGGCACTTGCGGTACGCTGTGGAACAAAATAAAATTATCTCATTAGTATATAAAACTATTGATCTCAATAAATACTGAGAATAAAGACAGCAATACTATTCTATATTTCCAGCTTTAAAATGTATATCCGCGTTTTCGTTTAATGCAACGAAGTATACCCGATTGAATTTATAAAACGCAATCATTATAACAAACATCCAGCACAAAAAGAGTATTAAAGCGACACAAAGGAACTCTTTTATAAACAGCGCTGGCGTCTTGAAGCACTTCAGCCGCTGAAAGAGACTTTACATAACTATATGAAAATGTGATGAAAATCGTATTATCTGAAGGCTTTCAAACAGTCTCGTAAAACTGAGTGCATGCGTCGTGTCCCTGCCTCCACGAAGGAATATTCATTACGGGTATCTTTTATACTTGGAGAGGATTTAATAAATCCCACGGCGCTTGAAAAATATTGTATTTAACTTTGCTTATTGTCACCTATTTATCAACAGAGAGGCAGAGAGTAACAACAGGTAACATGATCGTAAAGAAAAACGTTTAAGGAATGAACGTCAATTATAAGAGAATGGTATCCGTGTTATTGTCTATATTTGTGAGCAGTTTGTTGCCCGCGGCTGTATTGGCGTGTACTTTAACATTTTGTACTTGGCGGTTCTTCAAAAAGACACAGTATGGTATTTTTTACGATTTAAAATGCGTATATCTCGTAAAACATATACTTAATAAAAATACTATTGAGAAATTGTACTTTAATTTTTTTAAGACCTATCCAATGCAATTGTATCGCGAAATACAAAAACCTAAATAGGTTTTTGTATCCCCTGGTTACAGATATGAATAGCCACTCCCGAAACATAATTTTTTAAATAAAATATAGCGTATAATTTGAACCTAATATTGGACTATCACAATGTCAAAATCTTACCAGAGATTAGTTTTACGTGATTGATCCACACAATCAGCTAGACAGACAGCTATGTACAGCATATACATATAATGCTAGTCATTGTTTTGGGATTTGGAAAACATTCATATTACCGTTTAAGATAACGCTTTAAAAAAATTAATGTACAGAAATAGTCTGGTTACTGTTTTATTATATGTATAGATTGCTATGATTATTGCGGGTATAATTTGAGTTTATTATTTTTAATTAAAATCAAGTTAAAAAGCTATTAAAGTATAAATTATCAGCGAGTACGTAATATAACTACCTAATTCTGTGTTGAAATCGAAAGCGAATTGGAAGTAGGAAATGAACTCATCTAATCTTGCTGCAAACTATAATATAAAGGTGCGCGTCCATTCGTTATCCTGTGATTTAATTTTTTTTAGTTTTAGAGCATTGAATTGCATTGTTTATGTGGGAGTCGAGCACGCTTCGGCACGAATTGGGCCAGCTCGCACCGGGGAAGTACCACACCCCCACAGAAAACCGGCGTGAAATAGTGGCATGCCACTGTGTTTCGTACGGTGAGTGGGGGAGCCGGAGGCCCGTTTCCTTTTCCTCACCCGTCCTAGTCCATTCCTTCTTTCCAGTCGTTAATCCTTTCCTTTTCCCTTACCCAATAAAAGCGGGCAGCGCATTCACAGAGGTACTACCATTGCGAATGTTTATGGGCGGTGGTGATCGCTTACCATCAGGCGAACCACCAGCTCAGCTGACCGCGATGACATAAAAAAAAAAAAAAATTGAAATGCTTTATAAATGAAAAATTTTTGAAAGAATAGAAATTTTTTTCTATCCTGTGATTTTCAACTCACTTAATACATAAGGATAGTCTTTACTTCCTTATATTCGTAATTAGATAAAAAAATTAAATACTGTATAATAAACATAAAAAAAATCTGTTTGATTTTTTGATTTTGTTGTATGATTTTTTGTCTGGCGACAGTTAAACGAATAGCGTTTAATCACTCCGCATTTTATAACAGATGAAGCTGTAATAAAAATGGACCATGTAATTTTTTTATGACCATCTATGCGAAGCTGTGGACAACAACTAGTATATAAATAAAGTCCCATTCAAGTATTTCATTTTGTTAAACACTGTTTTATATTTACTCTTTTCCCTCGTTTTCTTATAAGTGAAAAGGGCGGGAGTATCGTTTTATATTCTTCTTTATATCTAAGAAAGAATCAATTAAGTACAATCTGACAATACAATAGGGACATTTATTTTCATTTACAAACACAAGTTTAGTACGATAGCCTAACAGTTCGTAAGGCTATAAATTGACTTTTCTTGCCTTACGCCCATGCATGCAGGCTACACGGTCGCATGCATGACGTGTGCTATCGACGCAGACCCTCAGCACGCTTCCGGGTCAACTGCGAGGGGCTGGAGTGGCGACGTCTTGTCAACGGCTTTTAATTAATTGCTTTTAGTTTTACTTTTTGCTGCACTGGTTTTTGTTTACCATTATCTTCCATTTTTTAATGATGTTCCTAGAACGTATTAAGAATTCGTATGGCGTTGAACCGATACGACACACGTGATTCTTTTATTTTTGATTGTAAACAGCAATGTCCATGATATGTTTGTTAAAAAATAATGTAATTATTTTTTTTTATTAATTTTTTCATTCCACTTCTTTTATTTAATAAAAAAAAACCTACCTCTATATTATATCTCAATAATATAACCACTTGAAATAAGTTGTTAATTATAGTTACCGTAAGTTTTAAACTTTATTCATATTCAATGTAAGAGTCCAATTGCTATAATAAAATTAAAAAATGAGAGGTATATATTTCCCATTCACCAACAAAAATACAAACGGCGATCAAATACCTGTTTGACAATAAATCAAACGACGTTAGTTGAAAAATCGACAGTGAAATCCGTCCATTGTTTGCGTGGTCGTGAAATATATCAAGATTTGATTGATTAATAATTTCCCGCTAAAAATAGCTCAATTGAATGAGTTTTCTATAACATTTCTGCTAACAACGCTTCATTATGGCACATTACGGTTGCAAGAATGAATAATGGGGCAGGAAAAAGGAAATACGGCAAGGAAAAATGAGTTGTATCAATGCATTAGCATCTAAACATGTTTAGTAACCTTTTCGGCAGAAGCCACTGGACCGATTTCAAAAATTCTTTCACCATTTGAAAGCTGCAACTTCACTGAGTGACGTAAGCTATATATGTACTACGGGCCAAGCTGGGGCAAACAGGTAGTATATTAAATTTTAAGCAACATGTTATCTCGATAGCGTGTCTGTCATTGGACCCAATGAAAAAGAATAATAAAACGAATTTTCGCATTATTTTCATGAATAAAAGTGAATGTACCAGTCCGAATTCAGGTCGAGTACGTACGAAATAAACAAAGTTAATTAATAAGTGCTTGGATTCGAGTCTGCGCGTAAAAAGTTCAATTTCGTTGCAATTAAAACTTGGGACATCTGAGGAGCCGTCACTTGCACTCGTCTGCTTCTTGATATGACTTATTCATTTCATTTAAATATATGGCCAGTGATCGCCGACGGCTGACATAAACATTTTATATGTTATGGTTAATTTTGTTTATTATTGTTGGTTATAGGAAATATATAGGACTAGACGCTTATCGCGGCTCCGCCCGAATAATAAGGTTCCTGTTTTATCCCAAGGGAGCATTTAATCGGGATAAAAAGTATATACCCAAGCCAGCTCATACCCTGTTTGTGTGCCAAATTTCAACAAAATCCGTTCAACAGTTTCAGCGTGATTGACGGACAAACATTCAAACAAACAAACTCTTACATTTATAGTATTAGTGTGATTGATAATAAGTTATCGTTAATAGTTTAGTTCCTCATATGGGAACACTATATTATTTAAAGGGATTTGATATCAAGATAGCCTTTATATCTCTTTTTTTTTATAAAAAAAGTTAAAATATCCTCGGAAACAGTGTCATGGTTACACATGGGTTTCTTAAAAACACACACATACATACATACACCCACACATACACAGTGCGCACACACACACATAGAGGTATCTACATTACGATATAAAGCGACAATTATATCTTATTTGTATTTCTCCTAACCGCACGAAATATTTTATTCAGTCATATAATAACTTATTCAGCAAACGATTTAGGCGCCTACACACAATGCGAGACGCAGTAACGCAATCTGTGCGTTTGACGTGTAACCTGAAAGGCTTTATGCTGAGTCAGCGACATTGGTGACGATTAGCGGGTAATTATGCTCTTTCACATCAATATTTTCATGTTTGAAGGTACTCGTACAGTTATACTTATCAACCGCCTTGAAACAAAGATGAGGTTCTGAATTCAGCTGTATTTTTGGGTTTGTTAACTCAGAACTTTCGACCGGGTGAGTCGATTGATGATTCTATGATTATTTAAAAGCCTTCCGTGTGGTCACATTATAATTAGTTTTATTCTGTCATTTTGAAAGCGGATTTTTTACTTCAATTCTCTCTTTGTTAATTCAATAATCAATTAAAAATTATTAATTTAAGTGGATTACAGAAATTATGATAAAATAAAGATTGTATTTAATTACAGAAATAAATTATGTGATTTGATGAATTAATCTAGAACGGTTACTATTAAAACATTATTAGTTAATTTCTTACAATTTAAATCAATAAATCATTTCTAACAATTTATATTTTTTTATAAATGTTTCGCTATTATTTGTTAAGATCCATTCTTCATAGCGCCAAGTGACAAGCGAGACAACCCGGCAGACGGATTACGTGTCAACTAGTACAGCTAAAAAAAAGGGTGTATACGCACTGCAGTCCGCCTCGTCAGTGCCGTCAACGCAGTCGACGTACATGTCGCAGCGGTAGTGCGGCGGGATGCAGTACGTCTTGTTCCACACGTACTGTCCGCACGTCAGCTGGCCCGCCTCGCACTCCGGGGGCTCTGGAAACGGTTATTGGTCAACAATTATTCATTGTGTTTCAAGTTTTCCGTGTTTGTAAGTTAGGGGGATATTACACTAACATTTATCTTGGATCATATGATCATATGTTTGGTTCATTTTAATTGACAATTTATTGGAATAAAATGAATCATATTTCTATATTACTTTATCCAATAAAATCGATCTAGGATAAATGATATTTTCTATTATAATACCCCCCTTAGCACGGAAGATAGCGTTTCTGTGATCATACATGGTTTTTGTGACTTAACTTCTTGTGATCGAAATCTATTTTGATTTTTAAATAAAGATCTATTTACTTTGCAACTCTATTGAAAGAAACGATCTTATTCAATCATTTATGAACTTGCTTTAAACATTGTCTTAATGGCAGCCCCATTGTAACAAAAACCCTTAAGGTAAAAGAAATATAGCATGTTTTAATAACACAACATAACATAACTCTGATAAACACAAAGCAAATATAGAAAACTGTGTTATGGTACATCATACACGACATAAAGCACCATGACCGCTAGAAAACCGTAAATAATTTCCTAATTCAAATATACATTTGCTTAAAACTTAGCGTTTACGCTATAGATTTATTTATCTTTAACTATTATCATCAGCACAACACTAAGCTGCGTAAATATTTTTATATCGTAACATTAATACACTAAAATTCTTGCGCCCGAAATAGATCAGAATTCTCAGTAAACCCTCAGATAAAGCAGCCAAACAAATAAATAGAAACAAATTCGTAATGCCAATACATTGGCACTCAATAAATATTCAGAGCGGAGGCTGTATCAATCGCACACCGTCATTAGGACAAAGGTCGCTCGACCTGCAATCAGTGTCAGTCATCAATCAATGGGGGGGATAGGATCGTGGCGGGAATGCTAAACTTATGAGGGTAGTACTTGGCATATTGTTTTAAAGTTGAATAGGTTTTTGTAGTTACATACGTTGGCTGCGTAGTTATTCTTTGTTCGTGCCGTCGAGGATTGAATGTAGGTGAATTTTCATTTCTTTAATATATAGACGAATAGATAATATATAGACAAGGATGCTTGTTCGATTGATTGAGTATATAAATTTTTTTGAAAGTTGCCTTTCCGAACGTTCTTTATATAAATATTAAACACAATATTATATTGAATAGAAACAAATAAAAAATAACGTAAAAGAATACTTCAATTCCATAGCTATATATACACCTTCAGAGCGGGGGCTTTTAATATGGACGATTTTAATGTGTTAACATTTTCTAAGTATATTATAATATATTGAAAAAAACCCTATAATCAGTAGCAACTAAAATCGAAAATAAATCTAATCTCACGGCCGTTCAAAGCTTTCTCATGGCACTCCAATAAGGGTTGCCTATACTACATACGTAATATACAATTTGTATACTCGCCCACAGTTCGTGGAAGGGTTTTTACGGCAACCCTACAGGTGTGTAGGTGTGTAGGTGTGTAGGGCTCTTATCAGCCGTGATTGAATTCACGCTCGACGGGTTAAATGATTGGATCGGTTTATTGTTTAATCGCTCAATGCCCTGTCCGTGTTCAAAATAATTGCTTCAACGTTGTTTTGCTAAACAATCCTCGCTGAATCGGATGATAAATGCCGGTGTGAACGGAAATATTTCCTATTTAAAATGCACTGCAAGTGAAATCTTTTCATGTGTGCTATTTATACATTTTGAATGTTATTTCTAACGATATCTAACTGTTAATGCATTTTTATAGGTTATTAGATAAAAGATGTGTTTATTTACATAATTTTTAGGAAAACGTTTTGTTGCATTTCTTAATTTAAATCCAACTAACGTTCAGCAATGCAGCTTGCATGTTTGCCTTATTGCGCAGCTTTATCAAGCGGTTAAAAATAACGATTTCCATTTAATATTTTAAAACATTTAAAAAGAAGTAAAAATAGAAAAGCTATAACGTTGGGATAACAGACTCGGGAACGTGATAAAATCGTTTGACATATAACCATAATGACAGACCAACAATAGTGACAGACCGTGATTCGTGATCGACTAATGTCAATTCCCATATTTATTCTCATTCAACTTTATGCTTCATACAATGGCTTTATGTTAGGAAAAATCCTCACAGGAATTCATAAATTGCACATAGCGGTTTCATTACATTATATATCATTTTCTGGAACGATATGGTACAATTTTCAATAAATCCTAATTCTCATCGAATCACTACAATCTAAAATAAAATTATGTAATTGATAAAATTGGAATATATTGTATATTTTCCAGTACGATAACATATTATATAACTACTACATATAATAACCACATTTGTCGTTTCAAGACTCTTCAGTAACATATTTTATACATTACAACGTTTGGAATTCCTGTCCTACCAACGTATACGTAAATTTGACAACGCTCCATTTCGCCTGTCCTACATTTTTACTGATGGCGCGAAAACACGTCAAAACGACCGCGCCTGTCAGCTGTCACGCGCAACAATGGCGCGGGTATAAAGAGCTTCAGTTTTCGTGTGATTTTTCGGATTTTCGTCCTTGCAGTGGACATTGTGACGGACAGAGTGGGCAGGAAGTCGTATATAAATGTCGAGGGATTAGTTTTTGGTCGGGAAAGAGGGTTTCATTGTTATAACAACACTCACGGCAAGACTGCAGCTCGTCTTCCCCTCTCTCGCAGTCCTGTTGGTAGTTACACACCCACAGCGCCGGGATGCATTTCCCGTCCGCACAACGGAACATGCCGTTAGGGCATATCGTGTCGCCTGCAGACAAAGTAACATATATTATTCACTTACTCCATATTGGATAAAGTGTTGTATATAGATATCTTTTACACATATCTCCGTATCTAAAGTTGGCTAATTAATGCGTTTAGTGAATGATGAATGATCCTAGCGTATTATACATATTAATATTATGTAGAATTAAAATGTTAAATTGATATTATTTTAAAAGAGCAACTACAGAGTTTTTTGCCGGCTCTTCTTTGTAGAAACTGCTTTCCGAACCGGTGGTAAATGTTAAAACTGTGTAAAATGACGATTCGAAAGTGCTTCTATAAGAAGACTAATAGAATAAATAAAATGTTTGAGTTTGAGTTTATAATCTGTAGTTGTGTCTGTTGTCTGTTTAACTCGTGCTAGAACCATGGTTTTGCTTTATGTGATTTTTATTAGTAGACAAATCCATATTACTCGATTTCACATTTAACCCGTAAATATTTTATTTGCTTATAATCGCGACTGTATAATTATACTAACATCATTCACCTGACAGTGAAAGATGCTACCAATGAAATATTAAAATAAAAATAACCATACACATATTATTATTGATACGATCGCTAAAATACACTATCAACCAATATTGCCAATATGCGGAAAAATATTTATCAAATAAAATTGATGAATAATATCTTATGAAATAAGTAATGTTTACTAATATAATAAATAAATAAAAATAATTGCTATTTTTAGTAAGTATGATTACTTCATAAAAATAATTCTTAACTTAGAAGTTTTACAGTTCCATACATTTTTCGTTTCGTTATTTCTATTGAATAAAACATAAGATAAGAGCTGTAGACCCTATCAACAGCCGGTAAAATAAATGTCCCTATCGCCTATCATAGATTCTCTGATAACTTCAATCGCCCATCCTAATAGTTTCTTTGAGAATGGCTCACAAGGATCACGATATACCAATAGCAAGAATAACTTACAGAAAATAAATATCTGTATTTGAGATTATAAGTATGTAAAAAAGAAGTAGAATATATTATATTTATTTCATGAAAAACGACAGAAATTTCAGTCAATACCAAAATTTACATATTAAGCCCAAAGCAAAACCGTTATCTACCTAAGTACTTATTTTGAAAACGCTTCTGAATCTTTATAATTAGTATCATTTACCAGCGGTTAGAAAAACAGAAAATGCAAGGCAAATACTCTGTATACATAAAGAAGTTACAAAAATGCAGCAAGCTATATAAGTAGTCTTCTTATATTACGAGTGTAAGGAAGACAAATTCAAGTTTCGTGTAATCACAATAACAGAAGCAAACATTTACGCAACCTGCCAGTCCTCGTGACGGCGGTACCAAATTACATACACAAGACCAGCAAACAATAGTCCTTGCTACAAATTAGGCACACTAATTTAACTTTAGCTTCACAGCGAATGGCGTATACACGGAGGATGCGACAGCAAAAATAACGTGACGAATGAAGGGATTCCGAAATATATGGGACACAGTTGGTGGTTTTGTACCAAATAAGGTACACTGTTGATTACATTTCTGATATAAGGATACAATTTTAAGCTGTTTTCAGCATGCGAAAATAAATAACAAGCAAAATGCACTAAACATATTTTGACATAACAAACAGAAAATTTTTCACTAGTATAATATACATGAAAATATGGCGACTAAACACAATGGAAAACGTAGCCTGAACGATTTTCCCATAAAAGTTGCAAGCATAAAACAAAATTAATATTAAACTCGTCTCGGCTTAGGGCTACCTAACGCGATACGTTGTACAAGTAATTCAAAGCATCTGCCCTTAACTGAGCATAAAATTTTATAGTTTCCTTATTCTGTGGGGGAGGCAGTGACATCCTGCGCCCAATTTTTAACATTTTATGATAGCGTTAAGGAAAACTGTGTGTTATAACCATTATATATAATAGACATTACTGCATAGCAATATACCACGGTTTAAACGTTAAACGTTTGGGTTGTTGTATTTGTTGTACTTAGTTAGTAAAAATTTATGAAATCGATTTTGCATTTGCAATGACTCTGACTAATTTTTTTTATTTAAATAAACTATGGTCTTCATGTGATGGTATTTCCAATAGTAGGTACCTATAGAATGATAACTGCGAATATATATACGTAGATAACAAAGAACATATGCTTTAAATTAATAGGAACTTACTTGTTTCTTTGTGTAATGTTTTTAAGACTATAATATTAGTGTAGATAGGTTTTAAACACGTTTTTATTTTTGTATGTTTGTAAAGTTTTCATGCAAAAACTACAGGACCGATTTAAAAAATTCTTTCACCACTCGAAAGCTGCAATTTCACTGACTGAAATGTATATGTGGCTATATCTGTATCACGGACGAAATTGTGACGAACAGCTGTAGGGATCTACCGAATCGATTTTAAAAATTACAATAATTATAATAGTACACCAATAGAGAGAACCGCTATCTGTGAGTGATTTATGCTATATTTAATTTAGTTTTTACCCAGGGAATACCCGGGTGGAACCGCGACCAGCGGCTTGTTATAAATAAAACTAGAATGGTTAAAATTTCCTACATCGTGCGAATTTGTAGAATTCCTTTTTGTTGTAGGTACATTACGCATTCCGACGCGTGCAAAGCTCCCATTTTACGAACATAACGCGCAGTGAACTATGCGCTAATCGGTGACATTTTTGTGCTTAAGCACTTAATATCGGCGCTTGTATATATCACTTTTTGGCTCTTACATAATGAAAATAACAATTGAAAAATATAATACTAAAATTTTTACTTACATTAGAAAAGGAGTATACATAACATTAACATTTCATTATTATTATTAAATAAAAGTTTAAATCAAGTTTTATTGCAACAACTTTAAATTCAAGAAAACTGTAAAACATGAATTTTCAAACAATGGGCACGTAAAGTTTGTTTTCTTATTATTAACTTGTTCAGTTTTGTCATAATTTATTAAATTAATAGCAACGACCGGACCATAACAATATCATAAAACTCGTTATCCCATAACAAGCCTGACGTCTTCGCGAGTTATCCACCTCGTTAGCTTTTACTCATGATATGCGATTATAAGCTTTATCGGCATACGTATTAAATATTTGGTAAGAATCTGCAAATTTTATGTATGTGGAGATATAGATCAAAAATATACCTAGTCTTGCCATAAATATTGTAATAAAGAAAAAAGAAAATTGTTAACTGCAAATAACATTTATT
>NC_052108.1:180510-185097 GCF_012273895.1 Zerene cesonia
TATGTGTATTTTTTAGATTAGTGATAACGTTTGAAAGCAAATTCATCTTGTATAATATTTTCAATGTGCTTGTATGCAGGTTTTGATAAATAAACTAGTTTTTGCCTTTAATATGCTTACATTATCCCTATCTTACAGTCAAAAGGTTTCCTACATACTTCACAATACAATTATATCATAATATCCCTAAGAAATCGAATAAACAAACTTTAAAGAAAGGTTTCTTGTTAACCAACCTTTCATGTAAACCATCATGCTTCTCGGAATAAATTTAATTTACAAATTACAATACAGTTATAATAGAAGCTACCAAGAAACTGAATTCTAAGAAACCTCGACCAATATTTAAATTCAATAGCGCAGTTTTACATTTCTACGTATATGAAAGTAAATGAGGTTAGAATTGAATTATAAGTCCATATCGCTTCGGGCGAGCTGCAGCTACGAAATTGGAATCGTTTCTTTGTAGCAGCGGCTAATACGGATTAATGATAGGTTAGTTCATTTATATGATACTAACCTTTGGTCTCAGTTTATTGAAACGGAATCGGAGATAAACTGATACATTTTACGTTGCAGAAATAAAGAACAGCACATTTCAGTAGTTTGAAGATCAGTGGTGGCTCAGTGGTTAAGACCTCGGACAGACGAGTAGACTGGAATTAAATTGATTTTCAATCTTGAATCAACAGTTTGATGTCATGAGACATCTGTTAACCCGCACTTTGCCAGCCGGTGGATTATCGTGTGAGACCTCAGGAGGTCAGTGTCCTTGTAGCGTGAATATATTTAGACCGACGAAATATTAAATATTATATCTTAAACATCAGCATACTAGTAGTCTGCCCTCGCTGTGTCCGTAGTACATGCCCTATGGCATAGAGCTGTCACGTGCGATATGTTCGTATGTACGTACACAACAATTACCAAATTCTTCAAATCTGTTCAGTAGTTCCTGACATTAGCGTATTCAAATGAACAAAGCTTCATATCATTAGCATAATTAATAGCATAGATGTTAAACGTATAATTTTACAATAAAACGCGATCAAAGTTTGACGATTCAAAGCAATATATAGGTCGGATACAAGAACGTTTGCAAATAAACACACGAGTTCCACGTTACAGGACTGATCCACTGACGTTAACTATAAATCCCGCACCCGCACCCTAATGGGAAGAGTTCAATAGCATGACAAATGAAGATGCGATCACCCAGCGGAACGCAAGTCGTTTAGCGAGACATCCGCAGCCTGGCGCTCCGCCAGCGGCCGCGAACGGATAACAGAACCAAACGCCCATCAAGTTTTAATAACAATTACAACTCGGACCGCATTGTAAATACTTTTATAAGTTACAAAGCGAAATTATGAAACTACTAGCTGCGCCCCGCGGTTTCACCCGCGTAAATCCGTATTTCGTAGGAATATCGGGATAAAAAGTTGCCTATCTGTTATTCCAGTTGTTCAGCTGTCTACGTACCAAATTCCATTGTAATCGGTTCAGTAGTTTTTGCGTGAAAGAGCAACAATCACACACACATCCTTACAAACTTTCGCATTTATAATATTAGTAGGATAGTAGGATTAGTAGGACTAGCCGAGCCGCGCGACTCTCTCGAGATCGAACCCACGGGCAAAGGAAGTATTTCTGGGACTTTGGTTACTCTGGCATATAAGCAACATCACTCACAATGTACCATCAAAATCTGCCCAGTGGTTTCGAGCCTAAAGCCACAAACATGCTCACAAACATTCGAGGTTTTTATTGATATAAACTAGAAAATTTAATTTTTAGTTTTATAGCATTGAAATGCTTTATAAATGAGAAATTTTTGAAAGAATAGAAACCTAACCTAACCGTTTTTGAAAGAATAGAAATAGAAACCTAACCTAACCGTTGGGTTGCTACGGTTAGGCAAGAAACGCAGGTTCGAATCCTGCCTCGTGATCAAATTTTTTCTATTCTTTCAAAAATTTCTAAACTAGAAAAGCTATGTAAAACAGTAGACGAAGATTGAAGTCTTAGATACACTGTTTCTGATTGTGCTGAGTTTTCCGAACTTATGATTCTGCTCAATGAGGCGGGGAAAGCCGCATTGCATTAGCAGAGCGATAATAGTGGGTTATTTTTATTTTTTTTTACTGCTGTTACAAAACATTGTATACATATATGTATGGTGAAAACAATGTATCAACTTTAAAATACATGCGTTGGGTACATTTTAAATTTTTAAGATATTTTCTGATATGGTGGAAAAGGTGGAAACACTCTTCCGAAAAATTGTTTTTTGTAAACGGTTCTAACTTAATTTCCATTTATCCCCAAGATTTATCCATATATTTTTAATTATTAATATCTTTATTACTTTAAAATACACATAGAACGTTTAATTTCATTGGGTCCCGCACTGGGAATAGCTTTACTTCAAATAAGCACTTTCAAATATTGTATGAATCTTATTAACAATCTTCATTTCAAAATAAAACAATATCAAGAAATAAGAGAAGAATTTGATAAGGTAAACTGCACCTAATGTCCAAGTTGTAAAGTTCATTTCCAACAATAAGTTTACTGAAATCGCTAATCAACCAGTACTTTAACCTCAACATGTCAAGAAAAATTGCGTACCAACCTCGTAGCCAACAAAATTGTGTCGCGACTCGTGGGATTGTTTTTAAATTTCGTTACTCGGAGGCTGTACTGTGTTCGATGAGACAGAAACATCGGAAATGCTCGAGTGGAAAGAGTACAGATGCAATTGAAGAAAGCTTCTCGTTTGAAGATTGTGTTTTGGAAGTTCGGTGTGAGAGGTTATCGAAATGTTTAATGGCTTTTACTGCTTTTCTGAGTTACGAAAACTTGTGATCTTTTATTATTGTACATAATAACGGAATCAACTGTATGTAAATTGTTATTGATATAATGATAACATGTAGATCAATTTTATTAATTAATATTAATTAAAACAAGCAAGATTGAGCCAATTGACTATTATAATACTATTATTAATTATCTGGTAAGTCGTTTGTTTGCTTACTTGCGTGAGTACCTGAAAGTCGAGTCTTAATTTTTTTATTAGTACATACTTTTTAACCCATTATACACCATCATATAGTAAGTAGGTAAATTACAATATTTCATTGAAAAATTGATAGCGCATAATTTTATATATGTAAGACATGTGTCCGTCTAATTGTTTAAACTGTAACATTTGCTCTCATAATAAGTTATCCCTCTCAAATAAGACAAAGCTACCGTAACAGGTCATTATAATATTCCGTTTAAAGTAGAACGAACGCTCTCCACAGAACCGTCACGGTCTCCGCGAGGTAATAAAATAATTTCACAACTTTTAAATCCAGGAAAAATCCACGAACTTACACAGCACATTTTGACATGCATAATTTGCGGAGAATTTGAAAAGGGGCTGGTACTTTCCGGAATCGACTTGGAAAACGTTATCCCGGGAGTTTTATATTTTCCGGAATATGGAAATTATCCGCTATGCGATATTGTACACTGGGGACAGTTATCCGTGATGACTTGGGACGGCAATAAATCGTAATGACGTTTTAAACCCGGTTATTCGCGGATCAGTGTTGCGGTTAACTTCGTACATAAGTGCGCTGGATATTATCGCATTTAGCATTATTGGATCATACTTTGATGCGTTCCGCAAATTTATATAATAAATTACATTGTCATATTGCCAATTAGTTCATAATTGTCCATATTATTATTAAATACGAAATGAATAGTTCAAAACTAAGGCGACAACGTAGTGTTTTGGTTACTCTTGTTGGCTGAACTATTAACTTATAGATGTAAATCACAACTATGTCAGAATATGTCACGTTTCTGTTATTTGTCGTGGGAAGACAGACCAATTCGCTCGTTCAAAAGACGTGCTCATAAAACAGATGAAGTTAAACGGAACAATTTCCTCAATAAAATTGCGGATAAATCTGAAATATTTATCGGTGATACAGCGTGAAGGGTCGGAATTGATAACGGCCCATAATTTAACAGTTCCCCGGCGGATAGCCACGGCCCCAGCGGCACATAAGTATCCCATAAAATAATTTAAAATGCAATTAATCGCGAACCTGTATAAATATGCTGAGCGAAGTGCGGCTTTGAATTGATTTCTATTTTTTTAAGGGGAAGGGGATAAGGGATTCTTTGTTACAAATACACTGGTATTTTTATTAATAGAATGCCTTAATCTCGTGTATTACCTGACTGATAATAAATAGATAATTGATATTGTTACGGTGTTATTACCTCGCGCAGGGCAAGTGCGGGTTGGTAGATATCATGTGATATCTACGAACCTTGAACATTTTGATTACTAAAGCCTAGAATCTACATAAGCGTAAGACAATTGCAACTTACCGCTTGACCAACAATGGAGCATGAACAATTTAAAATGTTCATGATGCATTGGTTGAAGAAAAAAAAAAATTTCATATAAAATAAATTTTGTGAATGCGATATCATAACATCCGATTTAAGGCGAGGTGAGTTCAGCGATTAGCCTCTATTGAGGGGGTGAGGTGCGGGGTCTGAGGGAGGCACGCCCGC
>NC_052108.1:186097-211746 GCF_012273895.1 Zerene cesonia
TACACAAATTATAGTATATTTTTTTTGTTTAAAATGTGCTTGTATTCATAAAATTATTGGATTAAAAGTAGAAAAAGATGCACCTTTGCGATTTTTTTCTATCGAGTAAAGTTAATCCAATCGTGTACTGAATAATTCACGTCTCTCGTAAATATCCTCAACTTTAATATATATTTTTTCTAATCAAATTTATTCCATTTTGTATAAGAAAAATTGAAAAAACGAACCAAAAATTTGCGAGTCTTAGAACTCACCTCGCCTTAATTACCTGCAGCATAAGTGAAGAGAAAATGTAGTACCGATAAATCTGTATTTATAAAATTGAAATACACATGCGTATTTATAATTAATGAAAAATTCTTGTATGATGAGATGTAATGGATTGGCGCAATTAAATTTATAATATATGAATACAACAAATTCCATGATGTAATTCTCTCCTTTAAGAAGCGAAGTTAATAAAATATTCCCATTATATATACATGTTACCTCAGTATCTCTGCTTATATTTCGTTGTTATTATTTATATTGAACTAGCTGTGCCGCGTTGTCTCACCCATAATTCCTCAAGAAATATACTATTCAATCCAACAAAAATTGTTCTATTTGAACTAGAAGTTTCTGAGATTAGCGCGTTCAAACGGATCAAATTCTTCAGTTTTAAATTATAGGTATCTTTCCTTTTCTTTAACCTTACTGTAGAATTGATTCTATTTCTTAAAGCAATGGGTATAGCTAATTGGTATGTAATATAGGCTGTAGCCAAATAACTTTTAGAATTATAACAAGATTATTTTTAAATGTTATAGACACTTACATAAAAGATTTAAAACAACAAAGCAATACATTGAATAGAAAACAGTTACTTACCTGTTAACCCTCAGATATTAATAAAGAATATGACACACAGATATTTGAAAATAAATATTTAATTACGTATTGAAAACGTCCCAAAGTTATAGTGACTGTACCATAAATCCTTACGTGCAGTATAAAACAAGAAAGAATTGTATAATTTGAAACATTAGGTCGGCTTTGGTTATTGTCAGCCTGTAAGTATGAGAAAACAACCATTGTTACTATTTTTCTGTCTGTGCGTCTGATTTTTTATAGGTCAATCCACGATTATACGAGATTTTCACGGGCCAGAGGAAAATATGAAGGTTTTGGCTAAATTTTTGTTGAATAAGGATTATGACCAATTTCGTTTTATATTATTTTCATTTACAGATGAAGGTTCGGAATATATTAAGTAATATTTATTATTTAATATTGTAGAATAGAAGGAGTACCAGGGGATAGAATCACACAGACAATCTAGCTACTGAACGAATGGTCAACACACTCAACGGTATTTAGTAGAGTTGGCAATAAAATCAAAAATTTTAATACTTTTTTTTTATTACTCAGCATTCTCAATGGACGAAAGATATTTTCTTTACATAAATTTATATTCTATAGGCATGTGTATTCTCTTATTTTTAATATTTTTGATTCTTCATTTCAAAAAAAAAAATACTGTAGTAGTTGTATCAATAATGTATATTGCCATTTTTGGTAGACCCTTTTAAATAAACTGTATTCGTCTTTTATTCTAAGTGTTAAATAATATATGAGAGAGATTCTACTGCCAACATCTACTGAGTCTAACTACTTTACCGCCCTCTACGACGTACCTTTCAAACGATACTTTTTAAAATTCGCTTTCATTTTCGGTAGACGAGGCTTCATGCGCCCCGTACGTCCTGAAAAATTTAATTATTCTATAATGCTGTTAATAATTGTTATTGTATAATATTAAACTTAAAGAGTACGTAGGGGAAACTATCATTTTCTTAAAATAAAATTGTTTCTTTGGGATTCAAATATTGAAGCAATATACCAAACATTAGTCTTGTTACTCATTATTTCAGTATATTTCCAAATAAACAATATGATAATAATATACAATGTTCATTACATTGCAAAAGAGATGACCGAGTTATAGAAATATGTAACGGATATATCTGTTACGGATAAACCCGTTTTCCGTTAGAACACGTATTCCCTAATAAGAACTAGTTATATCTAGGTGAAACGCGTCTAGTATTCATCACAGAAACATTCCGATTTTGTGAATACATTTTTCTTTCTAAACTTCATTATGTTTCAGTTGGTTCCTCCAAATGTCCTGAATATACAAAGATTCGTGCATCCAGTTGTCTCTTTGCAAGCGATTTGTGCCAATGAAATGCAGAGAGCTAGATGTAGACTTCAGAGCAATCAGTCTAATTGGGAAGGTGCTCCAAAACACTCGTCTTCAAGTCTATTGCAATCAACGATTACCTCGAATCGACTAAACCGAGCTCTGTATAGAGCTGACACAAAACTACGTATAAGTATATGTATAATTCTAAATACAAGATTTGTCTATTTACTTGTTAGGAATGGACTCCTGCTGGAGCGTTTACTCATCATCATAGGTGCAGATATACTTAAATAATTCGTTGTGTCCACTTACGATTTTCTTTATCTGTGCTAAGGATTGAAATAACCGGCAGTATTCAAACCCAAAGAATTATGTCTAAAGGTAATCTATGTAGGACACCCCACCCCACCTATCGTTACGAAAACATCATCAATCATCATACATCATTTCAGTGTATCTTCATATTGTCAATACAATCCCTTATTTGAACACAAAATTTTGTAACCAAGTCAGCTGAGTTACGTCTAAAAGGCACCTAAGACGTAGTATTGCTAAGCTGCCAACTTAGACTTCCCCAAAATATCGAGGCTTTACATTAGGTATGCTAATGTACAATAAATGCTATCTACGCTTAAAATCGATGTTTCGCTAAATAAGGGAATATTTGTAATCCGAGGCAAACACAGATCGCAAGAACTAGACAACGCAAATTAAAATTATCGTGTTAACTATTTCATTATAAGCAAAAGCAAAAATTGCGCAATTTGGTATCAAATATTTACAATTATATAAATAATTCGAATTATTAGTAAGCTTTTATATAATAATATGACAAATTTTATTATATATTATATGTTGAATTCTTATGTTCAGGGAGCCGTATGACACAATTTAAACATAATTCTAATTCTTAATTCCATGTACTATATATAATACTTCTTCACGATAAATGGGCACATACGAATTAAACAAAAGCTGATGCTTTTTCGCTTCTAGGTTAATATGATCTGTGCCCACGAGGACTCGACGGGTCAAACACATTACGATTAGGCACACACAATTCGTAATATTGTTGCGAATTGTATACGGAGCGTATTTGTGTTTTCTTCGTATTCCTTTTATAAGAATTTTTCATTTTATTTTCAATATAAAAGGAGACTCACATCATTAGCTACGAATCGGTAATAATGTTTACTATCCGATTTAATTAAGAGTAAGATCTTCAATGTCGATTTCGTGTCAAATGTGATTTGAAAAATACTGTATATCTACTTAGAAATATTTTTTCAACAACAGTTTATATTATTTCGCCTGACTTTTAGATCAAATTTTAATAATAACATTATTTCATAACTTCTCAAGATTTATTTATTCGTCGTCACTCACAAAAAGCGCAGGAGCGATCCTATTTTTAATTGAATCACAAATTATTTTTAAAACAGTCGGGTTATAAAATAAATAATTACTTTTATCTTTTCTTATTGTATTTACTTATTTAACTAAAATATGTTAGTGCATCTCTTAACTGTATTAGTGTTTTGTTTCAAATACAAAAAAAAACATATGACGATTCTCATAAATTCGATAGTATTATCTTCTCTAAAATCGCATGTCTTATATATTTCGCAGAAATTCAGGTCTAGCCAGGTACATGTGAAACAACATCGGAAGCAAAGCGGAAGCTACCTAAGTAACCACCCGCATGTTCAGAGACCGTAAACCTGCGATACTGAGCTAAAAAGACAGAGTATAAAATACTGTATATTTAGAGTAGACATAAAAACAGAAATTTCAGTGGTATGTCACTTTAATATAATTGAGGGTAGACAAACAAAAACCTAGAGTAAGTAATAGAGTAAATGTAATTGGTGTGTTCATAAAACAGTGTAGTGGTCTATGGCATCGTCACGGTAAAGAAAAAGACAAAGGTTCCAATCCCGCCTTACGTTATTTATTTCTTTCTTGTCTTTCGCAATTTTATGTACATAATTACGACAATAGAGCTTCTTTTTTAAAATATTGATAGTTTCTTAAAGATTTGATACGAATTTCAGACATCCTTTTTCTTTCCTTTTCACTCCACTCGCCAGCTTTATCACATAAAACAACTTGATCCGGATCATCAAACCCTTACGTAAGATATGTTTACAAATACCGACTAAAGCGTATGGACACTAGACTCTGTATACAAATAAAATATCACAGAACCATGCGCTTAGAAAAGGCGATTGAGTCAACATCATATTATCGGACTTAGGTACTTTATTTCTATGAAAGCAGATACTCATCTATAGGTGAATAAATTTAAATCGTATTTTACTCGATAAAATTGTTAAATTATAATGCAAGTGTTATAAAAGCAGCAATAAAATGTACAGTGAAATATTTTTTAATATGACCTATTACTATAAACTTAACTAACGACAAGCGTGGCTTATAAAACAATGTTATATACAGGGCAATAGTTGAAGTAATGGACTTATTATGGCATAATATTTCACAGCGAGGTCCCAAACCGCAATATTTTGAGGTGGGCGAAGTAATGAGTGTTGTCATTAGCTACGTTTCGTAAATATCGTCTTGATTTGTGATTCAAAAAGCTATGGTGAATGTTGTAAAAACTATAGTTTCATTTTTATTCTTATTGATCACACAGGCATTGCATTATAGGCCGTGATCTAGATGGTGACGTGATAACTGGCGTTGTTATTTTATATAATAGAACAGCTTTTCTGGTGGTTCGCTTGATGGTAAGCGATCACCACCGCCCATGAACATTGGCAGAGGTAGTGCCGCTGCAAATACTTTACCCGCTTTTATGGGGACTGCATTCTACTGTATCATTTTGTTATATTCTTAAACTTCACCGTCTTCATTACCATTGTCACATTACCTGAAAAAAGGAAAACACTTTCATTAATAACATACACGGAAACACAAAAAATCTTTTATTGTGGGAGTCGAGTACGCTTTGGCACGAATTGGGCCAGCTCGCACCGGGGAAGTACCACACCCCCACAGAAAACCGGCGTGAAATAGTGGCATGCCACTGTGTTTCGTACGGTGAGTGGGGGAGCCGGAGGCCCGTTTCCTTTTCCTCACCCGTCCCAGTCCATTCCTTCTTTCCATTCGTTAATCCATTCCTTTTCCCTTCAAATATATATTTTACTTCAATTACTTAGAAGCAGACTCATTTTAATGTTTTTTTTTAATATAAAATTTGTTAATTAAATGTTACGATCCCTTGTACCTAATTGTTATTTTATTCTCGTTTTTCTTATATTGTATTACTTAGCTGTATTTACTTCTCTTTTCACAGTGACAACAACACCAGGTACATCAGAACTGACAGTTAGAACGTGTAGTTTTCAAGTCCGCTCTGAAACACTATGAGCCCGACACTTGGTAGCCAGCAAATAACAATTGACCTGATATGTGTTATGTATTTAAATGTAAAATTCACGGTTCATTACCGACACAGGCCATGAATACAATGGTGAGGCTGGATCGGAAATCCAAATTTTATAGGCACTTTTATGGTTATGTCTCTCACACGTTGTTATTGGCTTTAATGCTTCGTTTTACGATGTAATTGTATTGATAACGCGTGCAAAATGCAAGAATAACATTTTTATTATTTGGGCATTTCTGTGCAGTTCCTTTATGTTTAAAGATAATCGTGTGTTGGGATTCGTAGCCGCCGCAACTTTCTCTGAGAAGAGCTTTCATCGGACTAGTTTTTTTAGTTACAATAATTTTGGTCATTTAATATAAAATGGGCACCCATCTAATTTAGGACCATGCCAACCGTTACTTTATTTGGATATTTTTTTTTGTTATATCGGCAACAAAAATAAATCGTCAGAGAAAATATAAGTTGTCTAAGAATTACGGTTCATGAAGTATAGCCTAACGACAGACGGACAGTCGGACGAACAGAAATATAATATCCACACAGACAGACAAGTGGACAACGAAGTGTTAGCAAGAGGATCCCGTTTATCCTTTGAGTGCGGACCCTAAAAATTAATAAGCATTGTAATAAAATGCGAAACTCGCATTCAAAATTTTTTCATCACAAATGATAATAAAATAGTGCGTTGTAAACAGCGAAATTGAAAACAAAGGCCAGTGGAGGTTGTCGCGCGAGGGGACGCAGGAATTTCACTTACGTCCTATCGACCGGCTTCGCCTGTTATTGGTTTGTTTGCGATAGATTTATAACGGTTTACGCACTGCGCCTATGTTTTTACAAAATAGTAAAAGATAAGTAGATACTATAAGAACTTAAGCTTAGTCAAATTGTTTACTTTGGATCTATACAGAGAGTTTCATCTTCATCAATATCAGAATGTATGACCCACTTGCAGGAACTTAATCCACCACGTTGGCCAAGTGCGGGTTGTCAGATATCACATGCCGTCGAACTTTTGATTCTTCGACTCACCGGTTTCTTCACCGCTTCGAGTAGTGGTGATGTGAATCATGTATAGACAATTTTTTTTCTCTAATCCGGACTTCAATCCCTGACGTTTCGCTTAGAGTCTAAGGTCTAAATCACTGAGCCGTTCCATTTCGTTTTCCTCCCGTGGTTGCCTGATAGAGATCACTGCACAGTGAAAAGTCCATCTACGTGCCATATATTATCACTGTATCCTGCTGTGACTTTTTATGTATTTGTTTTCATTTACAATAAAGTGATAAATGATCATGTAAAAATAAACTCAGTACTACAGTGGCTTATAACACAATTATGCCTAAAATACACGGTTTCAATAAGACTACAATTCCCAAACACTCGGCTTGTCGGATGTCTCACATCAGAACATTTTCCTCAAATTGCTAGCTCTTAGCTTTTAAAGATTTGTTCACGAAATGCTACGTTCAACCCGTAGCCGCCGGCTCAGAACATTATACATTTTCATGATACATCTATATTCTTATTATTTATTATGCAATATATTTGTACATTGATTTGAATGCGATTTTGAAAATAACCAGTTTAGTCTGGTACAATTGGTGTCGTTGTTTGAATCCTATTGCTAGTCAAATATATATTTTATTTAATACCTACTCAAAAATCATTCTTTTTTTGTATAGGGCGATAAAATAGAAACTCACATTAAAACCTGATTTCTTTAACTTCGTCGTACTTGAATGTAAAATGTTAAATTTTTTTGTTTATAAAGAATTTTCAACAAAGAAAACAGATGAAAAATTTCGTAATACTTGGTTTTCTGTATCTTTAACTACAGGAAACTACGACATCGTAATTTACAAGACGAGTGTGTTAAAATATTTAACAATTAGGTATGTTTATTTAATGAAAAAAGGACATATAGATATTAAAATTCATTCAGACGAAGTGGAACTTTTTTAATATTGATGTATGAGGTGTAAAATATCATTAGAACAATCAGTACCTTTCAATGAATTGGCAAAAACGTGTGCAGTGCGTAAGGAAGATTTATCACCATTGTGCTATATTAAGCTTAGACCCACAGATTGGGGTCTCGGTGGCGAGCACGGAGCTATCTGCATAATGTAATTACAACCTGACCCTAGCATCCAAACGCTTCTGTGGAATTCTCCTTCATTATCGACCTCTAATTTATTCACGATAATAGAATACTTTTATTGGCTCAACGTGACTTTCGGCGGTTTGGCGTAGTTGTTATTATCTTGCTTATTTTCATATTTATTGGTGTCCATAGATAACGTTGTAAGATACAATGTATTAATTATTATTGCGCGCGAAAATAAAACTTATTGTCACATATTTTAAGGCTACTTTCCAATATATGGTTAACTATCTGTTTTCCAAAACTTGGCATGTGTAGTAAAAATATTTTTTTGTTATCCCGTATCCTTTTTTGAACCACAAGCTAAGTTGCCCATAAAAATAAAAAAAAACTTGTAACCATTGATTGCTTTACTAATCTTTAATAATTATTATTTTGTCACATTTCTTAGGGCACAAAATTTTTGTATCTACATAAACTTAAATTCTCAAACTTTTGTGCATTTTACATTAATATAATATAGGTAATAATTATTAAAAGTTTATTATTTTTGTATATTTAGTTTTTAAGAAAAAGATATGGTAACTGCAAGATGGAAGACCTGGCTTTTGTAGATGTTAAGTTGTAGCCTAGGTATTGATCTCAAACCTTATTTACCTTTTCCATAAAAGTAATAAACAAAAGAGTAAACTATATCCAACTTATATTTGTAAGGTTTTAAAGAAAAACATAAAAATTAATCACTTTCAAGATATCACCAATCCTAAATAAATACATTCACTGATTTATCTTATCTAATATAATTACCGTTTTAAAAATCTTTGCTCGAATCATAACTCCAGATGGTACTCTAAAATATATCATCCATAACATATACAATAACATATTCCTTTATGACTAAGAAAGATCCCCGTAACGGTACGTAAAATGTCTCGAAGCGTGACTCCACATAAATTCGCTCACTGCGGCAGTATGTAGATGGTATGAAATGTAATTGGGTAAATTAAAAGTAACCTTCACTTGTCCTTTGTCAAACATCTCCTTTGCTGGGTTATATAAATTTACCTTGTTATTTGAAATTAGAACTTAATGAAGAGGTAGCGTAATTAAATAAATAATTCGTTATTGCTCATGAATTATTATTACAATAGATAGATTTATATTGGTTATTGTGTGGATTCTTTCTTCCTTTTTTTATGTTTTATAAAATCTAATTAGTTTATAGAGTCTAGTAGCTACAAAAAATCGGACAGGTGAAGTAATTAGAAGTAATTTATACAAAAATAGTTGAACAATTAATTTATTTCATCAGTTTGCAAATGGATTTTGTAATACGTCATTTACATCCAAACTTAATTATCCTAGATTTTCTAGCGCCTTGTAAAATAAAGCTAGCAAATGCGCTTTCGCTCGTTACTGCTTTCAGCCAGGCGCTATCTATATAGCTGGCTCCCCAGAGATTGAGCAGTATAATGTACTCTAGCATTAAGAATTACTTTATATATAAATTGAAATTGTTAGGGTAAAATTAAGTAATTAGTTTAAAAATGGTTGCCTGTAAAGTCGGTTTTACGGGCGAAGATTTTACGTGACAACGTCTTTTTTTCGGTAGAATATTTATTGATATGAATATTATTGAATTGCACAATAGGAACAAGGAATTAAGTGAAAATAAGAATTGCACAAATTTTAACTATAGAAAATATATTTTGTTTACTAAAAAGACAGAGACAGAGACACAAAGCACGCGCCGATTCAATGCGCCTAATTCTCTAGTGCTGCGCGCGCGGCGGACCGATCATAGTTCGGTGACTCATCGTAACGTTACCGGGCGTTACACTTTTTCATGAGTGACTCCGAGCCGCAACCTAATTTAAGACGTCACGTCAAAAATGAATGCAATGTGGATCAATCAGTTGTTCACTAAACGTTAACTGTCAATAAATTGATTTTCAACGTTCTTATATGACGTACAGATTGCTAAAGCGAACCAATAACTACTCAGAGTAGCTCGTTCAAATGAACTCTTCAGCTTTATTATACAAGCTTTCCACTCGCGGCTTTACGCGCGTAGTCAAGGGAACAGAAAACGTTGCCGGGGTTTTACCCGTGTAGTTCCTGTTCTCGTGGGATTTCCCTAACAAAAACTAGCCGATGTCGACCTTAAACCACAGAATAATAAGTACAAGTACTCAAGCTATCTTCGTACCAAATTCAATCCAAATCGGTTCAATTTTTTACGCATGAATTGTGATTAATGTATATATTACAGATTACAAGCCTCCCTCCGGTACGCGTAAGAGTCACGTAAAGTACAACTCAGTGCTGAATGAGACAGGTCGTATATCAGAACGTGCAGCCGCGCCAAATACATCATTTACATTGGATGTTCGCGGTTTACGGATTGTATGGTTGTGTGTAAGATTTCATGCTAGCAACACTGGCAACTGTTGAATGACGTTAAATAGACGGCGTAGCGTATATTTTCAATAATTACTTGAATATTGTGTATTTTACGATATAGTGAGAATGTCTTTAAAATCAAGAACATAAAAAACCTCTAGAAATTAATACTAATATTATAAATGCTTATCTGACTATATGGCTGTTACACTGTTACGACTAAATCACAGCGACAATTATAAATAAGGAAGGTAAACAGTTGATGAATGATGACCCAGGGTCAATAGGATATTTGGGTTTATACAATAACGTTAAACTAAAGGGTTAAAGTATGGCAAATTTTGCAAATGGTTTCTTGCCAGGTGAAAGGCATACAGTTCGTAATTTAATAAAAAGACCATACAATTTTGATATCTCAGTACTGGCAACGTATCATACATTCTTATAAAAGCGTCGCAATAAACCCTTGAAATGATTTTACGACGTCGACACGATGTAATGAATATTCTTATCATGCGGTTTTTTCTAAAACATTGTGCGAAATGACAACGTTAGTCTGGGAGATGGTTTCTCAGATATTTTATCACTTCCACCGTGACAGGTAATATTTGTTTTAAAATGAATGTAGGCATTTAATTTCAATGATGATTTCTATATCAATGTACGAGATTGGATATTTTGGAAACATTGTTTTTTTGTGTATAGCAGTGGCCGCTGTATGGTATACGTTTATAGTTCTATGAAATGTTCGAAGTATTAATTTTTTACCAGTTACCATACCAAAACATGTAAAATATAATTGAGGAAATAGTCCGTTAAATCTTTTATCTCGAAAACGTGGTACACGCTTGGCTTCAATCAAGATGCTTGAATTTCGTATAAAAATGACAACTAGTTGAAATAATAAGCCTACTTATACATTTTTTAAGTGCTCAGATAATGTTTTAACTGTGTGTATACATACTAATATAATAATAAAAATACCGTGAAAGTTTTAGGGATAGTTGTAAAATGATACTTAAACTATTAAGGATATATTGAAATGGTCCATTGTAACCACAAACAAAAGCTGTATAAGTTCGCGATAACAGTAAATCTTGAGCCTTATCAGCCCTTCGCCACTTCTAACTGAAACTGTATTGAAGTCGAGATTCATCTGATTGGAACAATAGACGGAGATGGTTAACATCTGTTATATTTCTTAATATTTAAAGTATAAATATATTATTTCTAGGTACATTTTAAGTATAGTAAGGTTAGAGTTTTAATTAGGTTCGTAAATTAGCACACTAGTTATTATTGCTGAAGTTGGGTAAACCTACCTTTTTGTATTTTCTTCGATTTTAAAGTTATTTACTATAATTCAATTGGGAACAAATCTGTCAATATCTTTTGAATTCATTCTGTAGTTATAAGAGTCTATCCGCTCTTCTCGGATCCGCCTGGGTGGACTGGGTTTAAAAACAATATAATATAGCCTGAGACACAGATAACGTGACTTTCTATTACTAAAAGAATTTTTAAAATTGGTTCAGTAGATCCAGAGATTACCCCCTACAACGTCCAAAACTCACAAATTTACAAACTATATCTCTATATTACAAACTGTATTATATTAGGTTAAAATAAACAAGTAGGTTACACGACTGTGTTTGACCAACTAGGTAATACATTTGTAAAAGATTTAAATGTCTTAGTAAAATAGACCACATTACATTGCAAATAAGAGATTTAAAAATGTTCTATAACGCGGTAATTTATGCGACAAGGAAGGAAGCTGCAGGTGAAACGCTATAATTTTAACTGAAAAATTCCCAGACAGCCTAATTACATCGAGAAATAATAAATGCCTCCAGCATTACAGCTCTTGCAAGTTATCATTGAACTTTGGCAGAAGACATATTTTTTCCTCCAATTCTGTTATATGTTGTTGGAAAAAGTTTTGGAAAATAACATTCATTATGAAGTTATATGTAGGTAGTATTAATTAACGCTTAAAATGTTCGCGTGAGGCATGCATAATCCTCCCAATTATAAATACGTTATTAACTCTGGATGTCTGTTTGTAACTTCATTACGCCTAAATTGATCAACTGATTTGTTTGAAAATTGATACAAAGATAGTTTGAAACCCCGAGAAATGTTAAAAAAGAGGGACGTTTTGACGTGACAACGTCTTAAATTAGGTTGCGGCTCGAAGTCACTCATGAAAAAGTGTAACGCCCGGTAACGTTACGATGTGTCACCGAACTATGATCGGTCCGCCGCGCGCAGCACTAGAGAATTAGGCGCATTGAATCGGCGCGTGCTTGTGTCTCTGTCTCTGTCTTTTTAGTAAATAAAATATATTTTCTATAGATAAAATTTGTGCAATTCTTATTTTCATTCAATTTCAATAGAATTATCCTAGACCTAGAAGCTATTAGCCGACCAGTAAGTATTGAATATATTTCGCTTGTACGTTTCAGGACAAGGCGCCGCTACCAAAGCTTCTAGCAATTTAGCAAACATAAATGATTCCTAGTTTTCCAACCAATCATACATGTAACGATTTCCTTACAATCACCGAACCGTATATCATGACGTGGGGTAAGGGTTAAGGTGCTTGAATGCGAACCGATCGAGGTGTATTTACATAATGTATCGAAATGACCGTGGGTGAATGATGGGCCAGCTCAGCGGCCATTTACATAGCCCCCGCGGGAAGCTGCTGAAACGCATTTATATTGAAAGTTTAGCTATTTTAAGTTTTATGGCACTTTGCGTATATGCTGTTCTGTGTCGAAGTTTTCTCTGATAAGCGAGGACCTTCGCTAAATTCTGCTTTTCTATATTACCTAATATCAATCAATTTAGGTTATGCTATTTTTATGACAGTGGGTAACTGAGCTGGTGGTTCGCCTGATGGTAAGCGATCACCACCGCGCATGAATATTCATCGAGGAGTGCCTCTGCCTGCTTTATAGGGTAAGGGATAAAGAGAAGATTGACGACTGGGATGAAGGAATGTACTGGGAAGAGTAAGAAAGAAAACCCGTAATGTTAATCTTGAGAATCACGTGGGAAGCTGGACCCCTAGATACAGGCTGTCCCAGTTTGTCATTTTTCTATGTATGTTGCAACTTTTTAAAGAATTATCACACCTGAATATAAAAACTGTTGAATTTTTTATTTATTTAAATTCAACTTTTGGTATAAACTTACTTGGATTTATATAACAGTCATAAATAACTACATCCTATAAGCTTAGAAGTTAACAATAGTATTCCAATAAACTTAAGTCGCTAACGTCTACAGAACATACAGAGCTGTATTAAACTTGTTGCAGTCGTTTCGCAGAAGTTTGTTAACAACTAGACAAGTTAATAACTATTACATGGGATTTAAAGTTCAGGCTCTCTTCTTGGAGTGGGGCTTATTTCCAACTGACAATACTTGACTTCGCTATCACTATCTATCACGCTAATATTATAAATGTGAAAGTTTGTTTGTGTGGATGCTTGTTCGTCAATCACGTTAAAACTACTGAACGGATTTTGATGAAATTTGATACACAGACGGGGTATGAGCTGACTTGGGCGATGGGATACTTTTATAACGATTAAATGCTCCCTTAGGACAACACAGGAATCGTCTAGTAAAGAAATAATTAATCAATCATCGTAATATGATATGATATATATAGCCTATAATAGCACTCAGAGATCACGTACATATACAATGAGGAAAGAATTTTTAAATAGGTCCAGTAGTTCCTGACCTTATCGCGTTCAAACAAATAAGAAAAACCCTTAGCTTTATATTATTTATATTATTATACATTTATGCAGGGCAAACCAAATAAACTTCCATTAATATATATATTCCAAAATAAACGACACTACATCGACATACTATAATAGTGAACAAGTCCATAATTTTTTTTAAGAAAAAAGGATTCGTTTTATCGACGATTCGCTTGATGCAAGAACATTGAAAATAAAGATTTTTACAAGGAAATATATCCAGGTAGTCAGGTGATTGGTACTTTGATCAATTTACATGAAAAGCCCCGCGGTACGGAAACTGTGGGGGTTTTCTAATGAACAGTCGGCAATATTGATAATATTTTTATCATTGATATTGTTTTCATCATGAAATTGGCCAGTTATAAGTTGTGTGATTATTATCATTTACGAATATAATATACAGTATATAGTATACACGTAAGATATACTATTTGATTTTACATCAGACATTACATTTCTTTTAAATCCACCTTTTTTAGTATAATGTTAACATGTCTCGAACATATAACTACTTTTACGAGTACACCATTCATCGTTTCAACAATTACATAATACGAAAACACTAATAGATTATTTAAACTAAAATGAAGATCTTATGATACAACCTACAGCAGTTTAAGCTGATAAATCACTCACTTGCGGTAAATTGAATACATTTAACATTCGCTGCTAACCGAATCCAGTGCGAACTGGTAACTTGTAGCCTCTGGAAGTTGCTCGAAATTTCTGGAAACTTCAGCAGAAGTTACCGAAACTCGAACATTCACCTTGATTTGCAGTGATTGTGGGCTGCATAGAATATCTTCCGGTTTTTCGTATAATATTTTATTTAATTCGATGTATTATATGTTTTTATTATTCCAGGAGGCCCGTATCCTTTTCACCACCCTTCCCAGGCTACTATATTCCCGTTGGTAATCCTTTCTTTACCTCCATTATCGGTGAGCAAACCATTTGCAGAGACACTACTTCTGCAAATATACATGGGTCATATTGATGACCAACCAACTCGGTTGCCCGCGCTTATATTAACTAAATGTCATTTAATATTTTTTCTATTTTGTGAACTCGATAAATATTATTCTACCTTTATGTTACTTATCGTCGGAGACTTTCATAATCTTATTACACTGTATTTGGAATTCTGCTTATCTCGCAATTCTTTACGTACATATTTATGAAATGTTTTGAATCGTAGATGTGTAAAAAATTTTAGTTATTTGGTACAATTCACTTTGACCAAACGAGTCCGCGTGCATAAGACCATCATCTACCAATAGTATTTCTACGACTTAAAGTTATTTAATATTAAAAACAATTCTAGAATAACCTTTGTATTGGATTAATTTTCCAGAGAATATATAATAATATTCATTTACACAACATTGCTAATTACTACAAGGAAAATACTTGATATAAAACTCCAGCAAGTTTTCATTTGAATATTCCGCAATCAGTGAGATTTTCTGCCGTGCCATTCTAAAAGGATAATATGAAAATATATGCGGTTGTTTGCACTCTGAGGCCCACTGCATTCTGTGTGCCCGTTTCCAGTACTTCACGACACGAGGAATTAGAATTTAAATTGGTTTCCAGGGATTTTTACTCGAAAATTAGCCGCTCAGCTCGGCTTCGCTTTGATTGAACCGAATATACTAACATAAAACATTAAGCTATATCATTTAGGAACAATATAAATTTCTACCAGTGGAAATATCGATTCAATATCGATTTAGCAATTTTACACTTATTAAAAAAATTCGTGAAAAATGTATAAAAATCTCATTTTATGTAAGCCGATACTGGGAACATGACCTAGCTTCAAAATCTCAATTTGCGCAAAACTCCCCTGTATTATTATTGCATTAGAAAGATTTAGTCCGTGCAAATTTTTCCTCACATTCCGATCAAATCGACTGGAAGAGGTCCCTCAATTTATCTTAGAACTTTCCTTTATTTTTGTCTTTATTTACCTATGTGTCGTCTCACTTCTGTTTTCGCTATGACCATTTACCTATTAACATTCAAGTCATGCCAGCCATACTTTTAATAAAATTATTCTATTCTGAAATAGGAAGCATTCAAAAAATGTCCAAAAATTGTTCCCAGGTGAGTGTGAAATGGGAACTTATTTATCAATCGACTGGAGACGAATTTCAATTTAGCTGCAATCCGCACTGCGCTCAATTTACATACAACACTCTCGTTATTGGGCTCTGAACGTCTTGTGCTTGGGCCTTATTAAATAGCTAGCTATATAGCTTATTAAATAACTAGCTAGCAACTTCACGCGAATTCATCTGCTCTCAAAAGGGACATTCATTCGCATGTTTGCAACAATTTCATTGATCGTATGTTCCTATTGATGTTGTTTTAGCTCGATATATAGACTTTGCAAGAACAAAAACAATATTTCAAATAGAACTCGTAGTCTTATGATTTGCCTGTTCAAATAAATGATCATATAAAATCGTCGCTTTATATTTTCTGTACAGGTGTAGATCAAGGAAGGAATATTATTTATTAGAACTTATCTTAAATAGCGAATAAGCCCTGAAAATTCGTGTCAACATACGGAGGTAACATGATGTTCAGGTGATATTATCAACGATTGTGACTTAAATGTTATGTTAACCACTTGTGAATTCAAAAAGCGCTACATTATTGATCGTATAAAAACAAAGATGATTGCGAATACAGAGAAACACGACTTAGATACAAAATCTTGAGAATACCACAACTTCTTTATTGTAAGTATGAAACACGTATTTTACTTGTACAATCATATTCCCCTAATAAATAAATTTTGCTCAATTATCACAACAATTAAAAACCAATAAATGTTCAATGTGGACTCAAATTGTTAATATTAGAAATCAAACAGCTTGTGAATTGAATTAGGAAGCTATTATCTCCAGATCAGCTATAAAGCGGGTCGCTAGGGGACACTTAAGTGTCTGAGGCGATTGAAAACACATTGTTTGTCCGTTTATGTTCCTCAGCACTAACGGGAGCTTCGGATGCATTTTATGTTCATTGAATTCTAGGTCTTTGAATTATAATGTGAACTAGATATTGTGATGTTAAGTCAAGAGGCACCAGTTTGAGGTAGATATAAGAAATCTCAAATTACCTATTGTTTTCAGAAGTCAAAGTCTTCAATGCTTGACTGGATATTATTATTGTACATAGTTGATTCAGAGATATGCTGATTTTTAGCCCTGATATTCCAAAGTGAATGTAATTCATCCTTTGGTTGCTTGCTGCCCGTATATTTTTCCCTTCTATTATTTATTAAAAAGTTGGATTTATTATTATTGTTGATGAGAAATAACTTTTTTAGTTTATTTTAAATATTGTAATGAACATATTTTCCGTACCAGGTATTTTAATATGGTTATACTTATGGTGGCTTCCATAGATGATCGGTATGTGGTCATTACCTGAAAGAAAAAAATAACCATTAATATGACAAGATATGTAAAAACGTTAGCATGTTACAAATTATAACAAGTTTTATATTTGTAAAATTAAAGTTCAATAAACTTGAAGGTGATATAAACTTTTGACAGTTACATAAAATTTACGATTGTCAGCGTTATGGAAGCATTATATTTTGGTGTACCACAAGGTACTAGTTTAGGACCTCCCTTTTTAATCACTTAAGATATTCGAGAATTTCGTTACTTAAAATTATGGCGTTTTTGAACAAAAAGCTAAAGATCATATCAAATTCTTTCGTTTATTCTGCGCTGCTAAATGTATACATCAGTGAGATGCATTCAAAAGGCGTCTGCAGCCGATTCAATATAAAACCTAATCTATAAGCATACGATTCAAATTTCATTGCTCTAAAATGAAGTTTAGGTGGATACGTTCTTTGAAAATACATTTTCAGTCAGTGTGATAGGGATGAAAGTTGTATAACACGAAAAGGATTTCAAGTCTAACGGCTTGAATAAATAGATGTTTCAATACGTGTATTGGGTTTTAAGAAAATGTTGAATTTTATAAGCGATTTGAATATATATTGACAAGAGTAATATTATCGAGTACATTTCCCCTCTTTTGATGGGGTCGAACCTTCTATACGCTTTTCAAAGTATCGATATGAGCTATATATGAAGTTTCTGTTTTAGTAATAAACGTTCCTTCAGTGTCATCATCAGCCCATATATGTTCCCACTGCTGGGACACAGGCCTCCTATGAGGGTTCAGGCCATAATCCACCACGCTGGCCAAGTGCGGGTTGGCAGATGTCACATGTCGTCGAACTTTTGATTCTTGGACATGCCGGTTTCCTCACGATGTTTTCCTTCACCGTTTTAAGCAGTGGTGATGTTATCCACATGTGCAGATAAATTGAAAAATCAATTTATTTCCTGCACGCTCGCCCGGTCTCAAACCCCGACTTATCGATTTTGAAGTCCGAGGTTCTCACCACTGAGCCACCACTGCTGCTTCAGTGTGAGATACTTGAATTATAAAAAAAACTTCGCACGCAATTGGGAGCTGTTTAATAGATGTTATTAAATATATAAATCTTCCTCTTGATTACTCTATCTTTAAAAAAACCGCATCAAAATCCGTTGTGTAATTTTAAAGATTTAAGCATTTATAGTAATGACAAGCAGAGAAAGCTACTTTTTTTCTATGAAGTGATAACAACCGTTGTAACTCTACTCAGAAATATATAAAATGTAAGATAAATTTCGTATGTTAATTATTTTCATTATGTAACGTTAAAAACAATACCAATAAATAATAAAGTGATAAATTTATATATTTTTAAGGGTCTTATCAATCTGTTGTGAATATTATGCGAAAAGTTTTTAAATTTCAATAACACTAACCATTAATATAAAAATTTCTGTATAAGCATATGCGTATAAACGTTCCAAAATAATTTCCTCCCAACGTTTTGTGCAAAATAAGTATTCAGTGTAGATAAGCACATTGCATCCCGGGACTTTGCTATACAATAAAACCGCTTTAAAGCCGATTAAAGCAGTAAATAAACTCGTTTGAGCTCAGGGCTTACGAGGAAGTGGCGCTCAAAGGGTTTTTGTTTCGGCAGAATTTTTAATATCTTGGATTATCCGCAGGCTTTCTTTGTGAAGGCTTCGTGAATAAGCTGCAGCGACACGTCATTTGCGATTTAGGCGGGCGACGCGTGGGCGGGCTCACGCGACTCGTGGCATTCTAGTGTTTTAGTTGATGTAGTTGAGTTTGTACCATTTACATTATTACAGTTTAATCACATTAAATGTGAGAGTTTGCTTGTATGTTTGTTCGTAAATCACGCTGAAACTACTGAACGGATTTTGATGAAATTTGGTATACATACAGGGTAGTAGCTGACTTGGGTCATAGGATACTTTTTATCCCGATTAAAAGCTCCCTTGGGATAAAAGAGATTCCACAAATTACTTTCAATTTTATATTGCTACGTTCTTTAACAATACGATATATCTAATACAATATATCGACATAGCAAATTCGCAAAGATGAATTGGATTAATATTGTTTGTTGTAAATAGAAATGTACTTGAAATTGAGATCAAATCTGACTAAGTATTACAAAGTGGCCTGTTTTACCGACGTTCGCTTGTTCTCTTTTAGTTTTCTTTGAAAAACGCAATTCCACTTTGAACACCCTCTAATGTTACCATTTTGTGCAAACATCACGCAATCTAAATAATATTCGTTGTAACGCGACTCTAAAATAAGATGAGCTGCTAAAATTTTACGAGTAGCATCGTTTACGTGGCTTCCAATTCGCAGGTATTAGAATGGCTGTTGATATTCTAGTTATTCTTAAAAGGTAACCTACGTAATATTATGTGTCATGAACATACAAATTTAAACGAGTCTTCTCTTTTCTCGTGTGTATGGGGTAGACGCATTACATATCTCTCATTGATCGATTTTATTCACGTTCCACATATATATCTATATTTACTACAATAACATAGTGCATCGAGTGTTGACACGTCACTAAAATCAAGACATTAAATTGAAATAATAATATACTCGTAACGGCTTTGACAGAAAACCTGCAACATAGTAATAAACGAAATAGTTAAGAGATGGTTAAATAAATGTTAAAAATAATAATTACGATATGTAAGTTAGCACAAACAAAAATAGTTTGAAATTCAGTTGAAATAAAACGAATTACGCGTCCTTATACCGTTTTGTAGCTCACAGAATTCATTCCAGCTAAATTTACAAATAGCACACATAATATTTGTAGTACTTTCATGTCTTGCTGAGCTCCCGTCCAGTCGGTTAAGTAAAACCCATTCAAACAACCAAACTATTCACGTTTATGCTAGAAATACGAAATAACACGGTTCACTGAACATTGCCCGCGCGTTTTCTTTTGATAACAACCGCCAGTTCGCGTTGAACCGTGTCCCGTGACAGCTGATATTGGGACAGGGATCTGGGTTCTGTGGTCGCTCTTAAGAGTTGTGGTAATTGGATACAAATATGTAACAATTGATTCTGTATTAAAATGTAGGTACAACGTCCGTTAGACTTTCGCTAATAACTCTTCAGATATGGAAACGGATGTTAACTGTTGTTTTAATTATATAATCGTGTATGTGAAATTTAATCGTAATACTTAATTAAATAATATATATTTCAAGGCAGTATATATAGCAAGTTAGCCAATTTTTCTATGTTTTAATAGGCATAAAATTAAGATTTCAGCTCAGTTTAATGCTGGTCAAAAGACTACCTAACTGTATAAGTTATTTCAAGCCATATCAAACGAGGTTGCAGTGTTCCAATTGTCAAGGAATTTTTGAAATCGGTCCAGCAGTTGTTGTAAGAAAACGTTACAAACATACAAAATTATAAGTTTCCTCATTAAAATATGATTAAAGTGCAGATATGCTGAAAGCTATTGAAGAGGATGGTCCCAATTCATTTCAGAGATAAATTGGTGGTACTGGCAGTAGGTTTGCGTGTAAACACATTTCTTATTCCATCACTCTCGCAGTCCGATGGGACGGAGGAGCAACACCGACGATAAATACTTCAATGCCATGAAAGTAAAGGTACAAACGATGAGAAACATCTATTGACATTCTGGTGCAAATATAAGATGAGTTATATTAAGAAAAACGTAAATTTATCAAGATGTGCAACACACCATCAAAATAAATAAATTGCAGATAGGTAATATTTTATTGCACACAAAATTTGGTTTTTCAAATTATAATTTATAGAGAACACAAACAAAAGAGAAAATATGCAACTTGCGGTTTTATCGCCAGGTTGCGATCTCTTCCAGACTGCCATATGTAATAAATACAGAGAAACGTTTTTAAAGAGACGAGGAATAATATCATGTTTAGTTGTTGCGCTATTTTGGTTGCGACATCGCAAACGCAATCATAAATTGAGAAGAAAATATAACATACAAAGATAGAACCCAAATAATTTAGTATTAGACATAATAGACTTGTTAATGAATGATTTAAATACATAACACTATCCTACTTGTATTATAAATCTTATCCTACAAATATTATAAATGCGAAAGTTTGTAAGGATGTGTGTATGTTTGATACTCATTCACGCAAACACTACTGATTGCAATGAAATTTGGTACGTAGACACTAGACAGCTGGACAACTGGAATAACATATATTTATCCCGATATTCCTAAGAGATACGGACTTACGAGGGTGAAACCGCGGAGCGCAGCCAGTCATAAATAAAATCATTAATGGAAGGAGTATTAGCGGCAACAAGCCTCAGAGAGTGTTCGTTGATTTACAATTAACCCTCGCCCATACGTCCGGTTCCCAATTTATTGCCCGTATTCTGAATATTTCAAATTAGATTTATGGTTAGGTATCTGAATATCCCTGTAACGGTAGGTAGAATGTTCTCGAGGTGTATGTAGGTATATTTATATGAGGAATATGTAGGTATAAGGTATCACAACATAGTATAAAACGAAGTAGCTTTCGCCATATGTGTGTCTGTATGCATAGATCTATAAAATTACGCTGAACGCTTTTACGCTTAACTGATTTTGATAGAGATTTTTATAGCAGATAGTGTGTTTTTAGCGCAAGGTTTGACCTGCTCAGAATTTAACGCATGCGAAGCTGCGGACAAAAACTAGTATTTTATAAAGGTGAAAGTTTGGCGTTTAAACGCTTTAATCTCAGGATAGTTCGTAGTAGTAAAAATTTCTTCAAAAAACAATATTATTTTAGCATTGAATAGACTTTATATACAGTACGACTGTAGGTTATATAACCTCGAAGGAGCCTTAATGAAAATCTAGAAAGATTAATTCGACGAATACCACCAGTAACAACAAAATAATATCATCTTGTTATTCAAAATTATTTTGGGTTATTTTTTATATCTAAGTTTATTTAATAACAGCATCGCTTCCTTGTATAAACTCACGTACAGTTTAAAATGTTGTCTTTATACTGCAGGACATGTGACAATTGTGGTGTAGTTGCAGGCTGTGGCCAAATAACAGCAGTAAAAGCGTGTTGTAACCAAACGTTTGTAAATTCTAGTGTGAGGAAGGCTCTACTGAACTGCACAGCTAGTAAAAACAATTATCCTGCACCTATATACAAGTTCATTGCAAATAATATTAGATATATGTAAGTATATGTTATATCTAAAGACATTAAACCAAACCGGAACTAAGTAATTTTGATTGATCGATAAAAATGTCACAACACGCGCACTAGACACTGACATTGATGGAAAACATGCAATATATGTAATCACTAGTGATGTTGGAGTGTCGAAAGATATTTATCGATGCTTATTTAAAATTGCAGTTTTAAGTGGTAATAATTTTTTAGGTAAGTTTTTAATTAGTGTTTGTGGTCTTATAATAAACTTTCCCCATATTTTATAAATCAGTGTCTCCTCAATTTTCTATAACAAGCATTGAAGTATTTACTTACAAATTGGACGTAATTCCTTCGGGCTATAAAGTAATTGAAACATCAGATGTAGTAATAAATCAATTAGTTAAATCGCTAGTGATTTTTTTACTTTAACAGTGAGTATCAAGATGTAGATAATAAGTAAAATTACTAATAAAACCTTTTTGTTTAACAGTGCCATCGAATTAACGGCATATTAATTCGATGGCACTGTTTAATAAAAAGCCAGGAATAGAACAACTGATTTCAACTCCAACAGAGTAGAAGAAATTCGATGCAGGATCACGGGTGGCCGAGAGGCTAGGCGTTGCTACGGTTAGGCAAGATACGCAGGTTCGAATCCTGCCTCGTGATCAAATTTTTTCTATTCTTTCAAAATTTCTGATTTCAACTCACTGCGACGGATATAATGAGTTATTTTCTAGTCCAGGGAACCCTAAATATATTTATCAACCTCACAATTGTCACGTAAACATCGATTAGGCTCACGATGTCACGGTGCACTGCGCGCACAAGGTCCTTATTATGAACATACAATTGGAGTTAGTATACCTATAGTAATCTGTTATGTAACTAACAGCCTTTGTCCGATTTCATAGTAACATGCTTTTAAGATTATCATTTCTATCTAGAGTTATATCTACACTAATGTTATAAAGAGGAAACCTTTGTATGTATGTAACGTTATCACGCAATTAACCGATGAAACGATGATGATGAATTTCTAAATTAAAGGCTTTTTAACGGATTTTAAAGAAAATTTCGCTGTAAAGTGTTCGAAACGTTGGGTTAATAATATAATGAATAAATAACGTTTAAAATCCCCTTTTAATGTCTAAAACCAAACACATGAAAATACTACGATGAAACGATTTAAAAAATCCTTCACTATTAGAAAGCTGCAACTTCACTGAGTGACATAGGCTATATATATACCACGGGCGAAGCCGGGGTGTACAGCTAGTACTTAATAATATAAAGCTGAAGAGTTTGTTTGAACGCACTTATCTCAGGAACTACAGCACCGATTTCAAAAATTCTTTTACCGTTTGATATGATTCCGGAGTGCTATAGGCTGTACCACGGGTAAATCCGGGATGGACCACTAGCTATTTATACAATGCATGTTACAGGCACTTTAGTATTATTGTAGGTAGTAATTTGTTATATAATTATTTGCAAACAGGTTAAATGTAAATTGTATTTATAAGGCTCATAAATATTACACAATTCAAAAGCCGCCCGTTCTTCCCAGCTGGGGAAATCCTGTGTTATGGAAGATTGAGCAAGACACCAAGATCATAATGTCAATGTCATCTTCACTTCCACTTGAATTGAACCACTTTTAATAACCGCAATACCAAACACTGAACTTAGGATCACACTTTGAATAAAATTTCGTAAAATAGTTTGAGGCCCGAGAAAGGACATATGTTAGTTTTTAACCCGGAATTCCCACGGGAATGGCAACTATGCGGGTAAAACCCCGGGATTGTCTATATTATCCTTCAACTACGCGGATGAAAAGTTATATATCTACAACATTCCCAGACGCTACAGCCTTTTCCAATTGATTGTATGACAATAACCCCAAATAATGGATATAACAATAAGTTATCTTATTGGTATCCTAACCAAACGGAATGCTACCGTTAATTAATATATATTTGGTGCTAAAGCAATATTACTGACTTGTAATAGACACCCGGACGAGCGTGCGGGACCAGGAACGATGAGTTATTGGAGGAAATAATTCGTAGATATGAGATTTGTTATATCACTACATAGTATAAAACATAGTCACTTACCGCCGTGCTTGTGTCTATATGCTTAGATATTAAAAATTATGCAATTGTTTTTGATGTGTTTTTTTTTTAAATAGATAAAGAACGAAATTTCACCCGTACGAAGCAGAAGCGGGTGGCAAGTTAAAGTATATAGGAATGACTTCGCTGGTACAATGAAGCATTTTATAAGAAGAGGAATCTGTTTCAATACTCATATCAGCGTATAAAGTGATAACAAAACCCAGACGCCATCAGAACGAAAAAACGATGTTTTCAACCATTATCATTGTTTCACATTACACATATGAGAAAAACAACAAAAAACTGTACCTAGCGTGCTTTCTTTTCGAATTATTCCAATTTTGCATTTGAATGTTTCGTACGAAATAATAATGTATAAATAAATGTTTAAGTTTGGCACTCAAACTCAAACATTTATTTATACAACTAGACTTCTTATAGAAGCACCTTTGAATCGTCATATTACACAGTTATAACATTTACCACCGGTTCGGAAGGCAGTTTCTACAGAAAAGAGCCGGCAAGAAACTCTGTAGTTGATCTTTTAAAATACTATCAATTTTACATTTTAATTCTACATAATATGTAACATGTACATAATAATGATGCCAATGAACTGACCCGTGGTTCTTAAGCGACACCATTCCATGGATTGTCATCTTCCATATATTCATTAATGCTATAGTAGGCTCTCTGAACTAATACATTTTTAATACAGTTTTTGAATTTAGCACTAAACGATTTAATACTATGAGGAATTCTATTGTACAAGCGTATACGTTGTCCCATAAATGAATCTTTTACTTTACCAAGCCGAAAAACAGGCATTTCAATTTTATTTCTTTTCCTCGTGTCATAACTATGCCTATCACCTACTTTCATCCTAGGTCAAAATGATGCCATGGAGTCCATTTTCCACATTTACCTGATATTAATTTATGCCTAATGCTCTGAAGTAATACTTTATATCACGATAGCATTATTTATCAATAAAA
>NC_052108.1:211756-211983 GCF_012273895.1 Zerene cesonia
GGAAGGCAGTTTCTACAGAAAAGAGCCGGCAAGAAACTCTGTAGTTGATCTTTTAAAATACTATCAATTTTACATTTTAATTCTACATAATATGTAACATGTACATAATAATGATGCCAATGAACTGACCCGTGGTTCTTAAGCGACACCATTCCATGGATTGTCATCTTCCATATATTCATTAATGCTATAGTAGGCTCTCTGAACTAATACATTTTTAATACAGT